>NW_027461873.1:425000-592089 GCF_050947455.1 Rhinoderma darwinii
TCTAGGGTCAGAATTTATTTAGGGGTCTGGTTTGGGGTCTGTATTGATTTAGGGGTCTGGTCTGGGGTCTGTATTTATTTAGGGGTCTGGTTTGGGGTCTGTATTCATTTAGGGGTCTAGTCTGGGGTCTGTATTTATTTAGGGGTCCAGTCTGGGGGTCTGTATTCATTTAGGGGTCTGGTCTGGGGTCTGTATTTATTTAGGGGTCTAGTCTGGGGTCTGTATTTGTTTAGCGGTCCGGGCTGTGATCTGTATTTATTTAGGGGTCTGGTCTGGGGTCTGTATTTATTTAGGGGTCTGGTGTCTGTATTTATTTTGGGATTTAGTCTGGGGTCTGCATTCATTTAGGCGTCTACTCTGGGGTCTGTATTTATTTAGGGGTCTGGTCTTGGGTCTGTATTCATTTAGGGGTCTACTCTGGGGTCTGTATTTATTTAGGGGTGTGGTCTGGGGTCTGTATTTATTTAGAGGTCTAGTCTGGGGTCTGCATTTATTTAGGGGTCTGGTTTGGGGTCTGTATTTAGTTAGGGGTCTGGTCTGTGGTCTGTGTTTATTAAGGGGTCTGGTCTAGGGTCAGAATTTATTTAGGGGTCTGGTTTGGGGTCTGTATTGATTTAGGGGTCTGGTCTGGGGTCTGTATTTATTTAGGGGTCTGGTTTGGGGTCTGTATTCATTTAGGGGTCTAGTCTGGGGTCTGTATTTATTTAGGGGTCCAGTCTGGGGGTCTGTATTTATTTAGGGGTCCGGTCTGGGGTCTGGATTTATTTAGGGGTCTGGTCTGGGGTCTGTAAATATTTAGGGGTCTGGTCTGTGGTCTGCATTGATTTAGGGGTCTGGTCTGGGGTCTATATTTATTTAGGGGTCTGGTCTGGGTTCTGTATTCATTTAGGGGTCTAGTCTGTGGTCTGTATATATTTAGGGGTCCAGTCTGGGGTCTGTATTTATTTAGGGGTCCGGTCTGGGGTCTGTATTTATTTAGGCGTCTGGTCTGGGGTCTGTAATTATTTTGGGGTCTGGTCTGTGGTCTGTATTTATTTAGGAGTCTGGTCTGGGGTGTGCATTTATTTAGGGGTCTAGTCCTGGATCTGTATTTATTTAGGGGTCTGGTCTGGGATCTGTATTTATTTAGGGGTCCGGTCTTTGTCTGTATTTTTTTAGGGGTCTGGTCAGGGGTCTGCATTTATTTAGGGGTCTAGTCTGGGGTCTGTATATATTTAGGGGTCCAGTCTGGGGTCTGCATTTATTTAGGGGTCTAGTCTGGGGTCTGTATTTATTTAGGGGTCTGGTCTGGGGTCTGTATTTATTTAGGGATCTAGTCTGGGGTCTGCATTCATTTAGGCGTCTACTCTGGGGTCTGTATTTATTTAGGGGTCTGGTCTGGGGTCTGTATTCATTTAGGGGTCTACTCTGGGGTCTGTATTTATTTAGGGGTGTGGTCTGGGGTCTGTATTTATTTAGAGGTCTAGTCTGGGGTCTTCATTTATTTGGGGGACTGGTCTGTGGTCTGTATTGATTTAGGGGTCTGGTCTGGGGTCTGTATTTATTTAGGGGTCTGCTCCGGGGTCTGTATTTATTTAGGGGTCTGGTTTGGGGTCTGTATTCATTTAGGGGTCTAGTCTGGGGTCTGTATTTATTTAGGGGTCTGGTCTGGGGTCTGCATTTAGGGGTCTAGTCTGGGGTCTGCATTTATTTAGGGGTCTGGTCTGGGGTCTGCATTTATTTAGGGGTCTGGGGTCTGTATTTATTTAGGGGTCAGGTCTTTGGTCTGTATTCATTTAGGGGTCTAGTCTTGGGTCTGTATTTTTTTAGGGGTCTGGTCTGGGGTTTACATTTATTTAGGGGTCTGGTCTGGGGTTTACGTTTATTTAGGGGTCTGGTCTGGGGTCTGCATTTATTTATGGGTCTGGTCTGGGGTCTGCATTTAGGGGTCTAGTCTGGGGTCTGCATTTATTTAGGGGTCTGGTCTGGGGTCTGCATTTATTTAGGGGACTGGTCTGGGGTCTGTAATTATTTAG
This sequence comes from Rhinoderma darwinii, assembly GCF_050947455.1. Lineage (NCBI taxonomy): Eukaryota > Metazoa > Chordata > Amphibia > Anura > Rhinodermatidae > Rhinoderma > Rhinoderma darwinii. The sequence continues at coordinate 427,016 of NW_027461873.1, forward strand.
GGGTCTAGTCTGGGGTCTGTATTTATTTAGGGGTCTAGTCTGGGGTCTGCATTTATTTAGGAGTCTGGTCTGGTGTCTGTATTTATTTAGGGGTCTGGTCTGGGGTCTGTATTCATTTAAGGGTCTAGTCTTGGATCTGTATTTATTTAGGAGTCTGGTCTGGGGTCTGTATTTATTTAGGGGTCCGATCTGGGGTCTGCATTTATTTAGGAGTCTGGTCTAGTGTCAGTATTTATTTAGGGGTCTGGTCTGTGGTCTGTATTTATTTAGGGGTCTGGTTTGGGGTCTGTATTCATTTAGGGGTCTAGTCTTGGGTCTGTATTTGTTTAGGGGTGTGGTCTGCATTAATTTAGTAGTCTGCTCTGGGGTCTGTATTCATTTAGGGGTCTGGTTTGGGGTCTGTATTCATTTAGGGGTCTAGTCTTGGGTCTGTATTTGTTTAGGGGTGTGGTCTGCATTAATTTAGTAGTCTGCTCTGGGGTCTGTATTCATTTAGGGGTCTGGTTTGGGGTCTGTATTCATTTAGGGGTCTAGTCTGTGCTCTGTATTTATTTAGGGGTCCAGTCTGGGGGTCTGTATTTATTTAGGTGTCCGGTCTGGGGTCTTGGATTTATTTAGGGGTCTGGTCTGGGGTCTGTAAATATTTAGGGGCCTGGACTGGGGTCTGCATTGATTTAGGGGTCTGGTCTGGGGTCTATATTTATTTAGGGGTCTGGTCTGAGTTATGTATTCATTTATTGCTCTAGTCTTGGGTCTGTATTTATTTATGGGTCTGGTCTAGGGTCTGCATTTATTTAGGGGTCTGGTCTGGGGTCTGTATTTATTTAGGGGACTGGTCTGTGGTCTGCTTTGATTTAGGGGTCTGCTCTGTGGTCTGTATTTATTTAGGGGTCTGGTTTGGGGTCTGTATTCATTTAGGGGTCTAGTCTTGGGTCTGTATTTGTTTAGGGGTCTGGTCTGTGGTCTGCATTAATTTAGGGGTCTAGTCTGTGCTCTGTATTTATTTAGGGGTCCAGTCTGGGGGTCTGTATTTATTTAGGGGTCCGGTCTGGGGTCTGGATTTATTTAGGGGTCTGGTCTGGGGTCTGTAAATATTTAGGGGTCTGGTCTGGGTTCTATATTTATTTAGGGGTCTGGTCTGAGTTATGTATTCATTTATTGCTCTAGTCTTGGGTCTGTATTTATTTATGGGTCTGGTCTAGGGTCTGCATTTATTTAGGGGTCTAGTCTGGGGTCTGCATTTATTTAGGGATCTAGTCTGGGGTCTGTATTTATTTAGGGGTTCGGTCTGGGGTCTGCATTAATTTGAGGGTCTGGTCTGGGTTCCTTATTTATTAAGGGGTCTAGTCTGGGGTCTGTATTTATTTAGGGGTCTGGTCTGGAGTCTGTATTCATTTAGGGGTCTGGTTTGGGGTCTGTATTTATTTAGGGGTCTGGTCTGGGGTTTACATTTATTTAGGGGTCTTGTCTGGGGTCTGCATTTATTTAGGGGTCTGGTCTGGGGTTTACATTTATTTAGGGGTCTGGTCTGGGGTCTGCATTTAGGGGTCTAGTCTGGGGTCTGCATTTATTTAGGGGTCTGGTCTGGGGTCTGCATTTATTTAGGGGTCTGGTCTGGGGTCTGTGTTTATTTAGGGGTCTTGTCTGGGGTTTACATTTATTTAGGGGTCTAGTCTGGGGTCTGTATTTATTTAGGAGTCTGGTCTGATGTCTGTATTTATTTTGGGGTCTAGTCTGGGGTCTGTATTCATTTAGGGGTCTAGTCTTGTGTCTGTATCTATTTAGGAGTCTGGTCTGGGGTCTGTATTTATTTAGGGGTCCGATCTGGGGTCTGCATTTATTTAGGAGTCTGGTCTAGTGTCAGTATTTTTTTAATGGTCTGGTCTGTGGTCTGCTTTGATTTAGGGGTCTGCTCTGTGGTCTGTATTTATTAAGGGGTCTAGTCTGGGGTCTGTATTCATTTAGGGGTCTAGGCTGGGGTCTGTATTTAATTAGGATTCTGGTCTGGGGTCTGTATTCATTTAGGGGTCTAGTCTTGGGTCTGTATTTATTTAGGGGTCCGGTCTGTGGTCTGTATTTATTTAGGGGTCTGGTCTGGGGTCTGTATTTATTTAGGGGTCTGGTCTGGGGTCTGTAATTATTTAGGGGTCTGGTCTGTGGTCTGCATTTATTTTGGGGTCTAGTCTGGAGTCTGTATTTATTTAGGGATCTAGTCTGGGGTCTGCATTCATTTAGGGGTCTACTCTGGGGTCTGTATTTAGGGGTCTGGTCTGGGGTCTGCATTTATTTACGGGTCTGGTCTGGGGTCTGTATTTATTTAGGGGTCTAGACTGGGGTCTGCATTTATTTAGGGGTCTGGTCTGGGGTCTGTATTTATTTTGGGGTCTGGTCTGGGGTCTGCATTTATTTAGGGGTCTAGTCTGGGGTCTGCATTTATTTAGGGGTCTAGTCTGGGTCTGTATTTATTTAGGGATCTGGTCTGTGGTCTGCATTGATTTAGGGGGCTGCTCTGGGGTCTGTATTTATTTAGGCGTCTGTTCTGCGGTCTGTGTTTATTTAGGGGTCTAGTCTGGGGTCTGCATTTATTTAGGGGTCTATTCTGGGGTCTGCATTTATTTAGGGATCTAGTCTGGGGTCTGTATTTATTTAGGGGTTCGGTCTGGGGTCTGCATTAATTTGAGGGTCTGGTCTGGGTTCCTTATTTATTAAGGGGTCTAGTCTGGGGTCTGTATTTATTTAGGGGTCTGGTCTGGAGTCTGTATTCATTTAGGGGTCTGGTTTGGGGTCTGTATTTATTTAGGGGTCTGGTCTGGGGTTTACATTTATTTAGGGGTCTTGTCTGGGGTCTGCATTTATTTAGGGGTCTGGTCTGGGGTTTACATTTATTTAGGGGTCTGGTCTGGGGTCTGCATTTAGGGGTCTAGTCTGGGGTCTGCATTTATTTAGGGGTCTGGTCTGGGGTCTGCATTTATTTAGGGGTCTGGTCTGGGGTCTGTGTTTATTTAGGGGTCTTGTCTGGGGTTTACATTTATTTAGGGGTCTAGTCTGGGGTCTGTATTTATTTAGGAGTCTGGTCTGATGTCTGTATTTATTTTGGGGTCTAGTCTGGGGTCTGTATTCATTTAGGGGTCTAGTCTTGTGTCTGTATCTATTTAGGAGTCTGGTCTGGGGTCTGTATTTATTTAGGGGTCCGATCTGGGGTCTGCATTTATTTAGGAGTCTGGTCTAGTGTCAGTATTTTTTTAATGGTCTGGTCTGTGGTCTGCTTTGATTTAGGGGTCTGCTCTGTGGTCTGTATTTATTAAGGGGTCTAGTCTGGGGTCTGTATTCATTTAGGGGTCTAGGCTGGGGTCTGTATTTAATTAGGATTCTGGTCTGGGGTCTGTATTCATTTAGGGGTCTAGTCTTGGGTCTGTATTTATTTAGGGGTCCGGTCTGTGGTCTGTATTTATTTAGGGGTCTGGTCTGGGGTCTGTATTTATTTAGGGGTCTGGTCTGGGGTCTGTAATTATTTAGGGGTCTGGTCTGTGGTCTGCATTTATTTTGGGGTCTAGTCTGGAGTCTGTATTTATTTAGGGATCTAGTCTGGGGTCTGCATTCATTTAGGGGTCTACTCTGGGGTCTGTATTTAGGGGTCTGGTCTGGGGTCTGCATTTATTTACGGGTCTGGTCTGGGGTCTGTATTTATTTAGGGGTCTAGACTGGGGTCTGCATTTATTTAGGGGTCTGGTCTGGGGTCTGTATTTATTTTGGGGTCTGGTCTGGGGTCTGCATTTATTTAGGGGTCTAGTCTGGGGTCTGCATTTATTTAGGGGTCTAGTCTGGGTCTGTATTTATTTAGGGATCTGGTCTGTGGTCTGCATTGATTTAGGGGGCTGCTCTGGGGTCTGTATTTATTTAGGCGTCTGTTCTGCGGTCTGTGTTTATTTAGGGGTCTAGTCTGGGGTCTGCATTTATTTAGGGGTCTATTCTGGGGTCTGCATTTATTTAGGGGTCTAGTCTGGGGTCTGTATTTATTTAGGAGTCTGTTCTGGTGTCTGTATTTATTTAGGGGTCCCGTCTGGGGTCTGGATTTATTTAGGGGTCTGGTCTGGGGTCTGTAAATATTTAGGGGTCTGGTCTGGGGTCTGCATTGATTTAGGGGTCTGGTCTGGGGTCTATATTTATTTAGGGGTCTGGTCTGAGTTATGTATTCATTTATTGCTCTAGTCTTGGGTCTGTATTTATTTATGCGTCTGGTCTAGGGTCTGCATTTATTTAGGGGTCTAGTCTGGGGTCTGCATTTATTTAGGGATCTAGTCTGGGGTCTGTATTTATTTAGGGGTCCGGTCTGGGGTCTGCATTAATTTGAGGGTCTGGTCTGGGTTCCTTATTTATTAAGGGGTCTAGTCTGGGGTCTGTATTTATTTAGGGGTCTGGTCTGGAGTCTGTATTCTTTTAGGGGTCCGGTCTGGGGTCTGTATTCATTTAGGGTCTAGTCTTGGGTCTGTATTTATTTAGGGGTCTGGTCTGGGGTCTGTATTTATTTAGGAGTCAGGTCTGTGGTCTGTATTAATTTAGGGGTCTAGTCTTGGGTCTGTATTTTTTTAGGGGTCTGGTCTGGGGTTTACATTTATTTAGGGGTCTGGTTTGGGGTCTGTATTTATTTAGGGGTCTGGTCTAGGGTTTACATTTATTTAGGGGTCTGGTCTGGGGTCTGCATTTATTTATGGGTCTGGTCTGGGGTCTGCATTTAGGGGTCTAGTCTGGGGTCTGCATTTATTTAGGGGTCTGGTCTGGGGTCTGCATTTATTTAGGGGTCTGGTCTGGGTTCTGTGTTTATTTAGGGGTCTGGTCTGGGGTTTACATTTATTTAGGGGTTTAGTCTGGGGTCTGTATTTATTTAGGAGTCTGGTCTGGTGTCTGTATTTATTTTGGGGTCTAGTCTGGGGTCTGTATTCATTTAGGGTTCTAGTCTGGGGTCTGTATTTATTTAGGGGTCCGATCTGGGGTCTGCATTTATTTAGGGGTCTGGTCTGTGGTCTGCTTTGATTTAGGGGTCTGCTCTGTGGTCTGTATTTATTAAGGGGTCTAGTCTGGGGTCTGTATTTATTTAGGGGACGAGTCTGGGGTCTGTATTTATTTAGGGGTCTAGGCTGGGGTCTGTATTTAATTAGGATTCTGGTCTGGGGTCTGTATTCATTTAGGGGTCTAGTCTTGGGTCTGTATTTATTTAGGGGTCCGGTCTGTGGTCTGTATTTATTTAGGGGTCTGGTCTGGGGTCTGTATTTATTTAGGGGTCTGGTCTGGGGTCTGTAATTATTTAGGGGTCTGGTCTGTGGTCTGCATTTATTTTGGGGTCTAGTCTGGAGTCTGTATTTATTTAGGGATCTAGTCTGGGGTCTGCATTCATTTAGGGGTCTACTCTGGGGTCTGTATTTAGGGGTCTGGTCTGGGGTCTGCATTTATTTACGGTTCTGGTCTGGGGTCTGTATTTATTTAGGGGTCTAGACTGGGGTCTGCATTTATTTAGGGGTCTGGTCTGGGGTCTGTATTTATTTTGGGGTCTGGTCTGGGGTCTGCATTTATTTAGGGGTCTAGTCTGGGGTCTGCATTTATTTAGGGGTCTAGTCTGGGTCTGTATTTATTTAGGGATCTGGTCTGTGGTCTGCATTGACTTAGGGGGCTGCTCTGGGGTCTGTATTTATTTAGGCGTCTGGTCTGCGGTCTGTGTTTATTTAGGGGTCTGGTCTGGGGTCTGCATTTATTTAGGGGACTATTCTGGGGTCTGCATTTATTTAGGGGTCTAGTCTGGGGTCTGTATTTATTTAGGAGTCTGTTCTGGTGTCTGTATTTATTTAGGGGTCTGGTCTGGGGTCTGCATTGATTTAGGGGTCTGCTCTGGGGTCTATTTATTTAGGGGTCTGGTCTGAGGTCTGTATTCATTTGGGGGTGTGGTCTGGGGTCTGTATTTAATTAGGGGTCTGGTCTGAGGTCTGTATTCATTTAGGGGTCTAGTGTTGGGTCTGTATTTATTTAGGGATCTGCTCTGGGGTCTGTATTTAATTAGGGGTCTAGTCTTGGGTCTGTATTTATTTAGGGGTGTGGTCTGGGGTCTGTATTTAATTAGGATTCTGGTCTGGGGTCTGTATTTATTTAGGGGTCTGTATTTATTTAGGGGTCTAGTCTTGGGTCTGTATTTATTTAGGGGTCTGGTCTGGGGTCTGTATTTACGGGTCTGGTCTGGGGTCTGCATTTATTTATGGGTCTGGTCTGGGGTCTGTATTTATTTAGGGGTCTGGTCTTGGGTCTGCATTTATTTAGGGGTCTGGTCTGCGGTCTGTGTTTATTTAGGGGTCTGGTCTGGGGTCTACATTTATTTAGGGGTCTAGTCTGGGTCTGTATTTATTTAGGGGTCTGATCTGGGGTCTCCATTGATTTAGGGGTCTAGTCTGGGGTCTGTATTTATCTAGGGGTCCGGTCTGAGGTCTGCATTTATTTAGGGGTCTAGTCTGGGTCTGTATTTATTTAGGGGTCTGGTCTGGGGTCTCCATTGATTTAGGGGTCTAGTCTGGGGTAAATAGGCTAAATAATTTTCCCTTAATAACCGGGTCAGTAACTCATCAGGGGTCTCCCCATTTTTCTGTAATTTTGGGTTTAATCCACGGTTCTCCTCTGTTTCATCTGGTGGTTCCAACAATCCCGAGGTAGATCTCGTTCATCGGGAACTGTTCACAGTCTGAGCCCAGGTTCAGAAGAAACTAGAGGCGTCCCAGAGCATACAAAAGCAAAGCACCACACACTTTTCAAAAAAGTGCCAAAGGCAGCGTAAACTGACCAAAAACTTTCCCGCAAATTGCGACTTTTGGGACTTTTCTATGCCAGATAAGCGGCTTAGCATGGTTAATAAATTCTCCTCTAAGGCTACAGACAGTAATACAATATTTTAATGCAAGGATGTGTACACTCAGTGTCTGACTGAGGTACCTTGGACCCACCAAAGGAAATAATTCTTGGGGGTCTACACTTCCACTATATAGAAATAATGTGAACACTCTTAATTGTGTACTAAAAACGTGTGTAGTAAAACAAAGACCAATATTCCCACCATATAGTGACAGATATCAGTCCTACACAGGCATTCTGCAGACCATATACACTACCGTTCAAAAGTTTAGGGTCACTTAGAAATTTCCTTATTTTTGAAAGAAAACCACAGTTTTTTTCCAATGAAGATAACATTCAATTAATCAGAAATACACTCTATCCATTGTTAATGTGGTAAATGACTATTCTAGCTGTAAACGTCTGGTTTTAATGCAATATCTACATAGGTGTATAGAGGCCCATTTCCAGCAACCATCACTCCAGTGTTCTAATGGTACATTGTGTTTGCTAACTGTGTTAGAAGGCTAATGGATGATTAGAAAACACTTGAAAACCCTTGTGCAATTATGTTAGCACCGCTGTAAACAGTTTTGCTGTTTAGAGGAGCCATAAAACTGACCTTCCTTTGAGCTAGTTGAGAATCTGGAGCATTACATTTGTGGGTTCGATAAAACTCTCCAAATGGCTAGAAAAATAGAGCTTTCATGTGAAACTCGACAGTCTATTCTTGTTCTTAGAAATGAAGGCTATTCCATGCGAGAAATTGCCAAGAAACTGCAGATTTCCTACAACGGTGTGTACTACTCCCTTCAGAGGACAGCACAAACAGGCTCTAACCAGAGTAGAAAGAGAAGTGGGAGGCCCCGCTGCACAACTGAGCAACAAGTCAAGTACATTAGAGTCTCTAGTTTGAGAAATAGACGCCTCACAGGTCCTCAACTGGCAGCTTCATTAAATAGTACCCGCAAAACGCCAGTGTCAACGTCTACAGTGAAGAGGCGACTCCGGGATGCTGGCCTTCAGGGCAGAGTGGAAAAGAAAAAGCCATATCTGAGACTGGCTAAAAAAAAGGAAAAGATTAATATGGGCAAAAGCACACAGACATTGGACAGAGGAATAGACCTAAAAACGAACCAAAAATGGGACACAACCCTAAAGCAAGTAATGTACTCAAAAGATAAAAGTACAAAAAATCTTGAGGCGTTTATTCACCCATCCACTCCATCGATCCTCCACGCTCCTCATCATGTCTCTGGGTATGTGCACAGGTTTTTTCAGCCCTTTGTAGCCTCCACAATATTATGCTATTTCAGCCAGCCATATTTTTCTTGGCTACTTGAGCCTTTATACTGTCTGCATATGTTTTCTAGTAATAATTTTTTACGTACTACTGATTATATTGTACAGATTGTGCACGTATTATTACATGCACCACTTATTGTGCAGGCTACGTATACTGACATACTTTACACACTGCTCATCTAGCTGATTACATGGCACTATGTATGGGACTTACCTCCCCATACCCCCGGGTTTACCAATTACTTACCTATAAGGGTATGTTCACACGGCGGGGGTCCGTAACGGCTGAAATTACGGGGATGTTTCAGCCTGAAAACATCCCCGTAATTTCAGCCGTACCGGCATGTGCAGGCGCTTGAACGCCGCGTCAATTACGGCCGTAATTAGCGCTGCTATTCATTGGAGTCAATGAATAGCGGCTCCAATTACGGCCAAAGAAGTGACAGGTCACTTCTTCTACGCGGGCGTCTATTTACGCGCCGTCATTTGACAGCGGCGCGTAAATATACGCCTCGTGTGAACAGACAAACGTCTGCCCATTGCTTTCAATGGGCAGATGTTTGTCAGCGCTATTGAGGCGCTATTTTCGGGCGTAATTCGGGGCAAAAACGCCCGATTTACGTCCGTAAATAGGCCGTGTGAACATACCCTAATTGAGCGTGTGTTAGGTCTCTAGTGGACGGTTGATTCTGTTGGTTCTGGTCTTTTTCACCTGACCCTGTTGTACATGTCTCCGTGTTTATTGTATCAGATCTCTTTTCCCATTATTTGTCATTGTTATTATATTTAATAAAGATTTTTTGTACTTTTATCTTTTGAGTACATTACTTGCTTTAGGGTTGTGTCCCATTTTTGGTTCGTTTTTAGGTCTATACATTTAAAGGGACCCCAGTACACGCCATTACTGGTGTGAGGTTGTTGTTTAGGTTATTGGACACAGGAAGATTGGAAAAAAGTGTTATGGACAGACTAATCGAAGTTTGAGGTGTTTGGATCACACAGAAGAACATTTGTGAGACGCAGAACAACTGAAAAGATGCTGGAAGAGTGCCTGACGTCATCTGTCAAGCATGGTGGAGGTAATGTGATGGTCTGGGGTTGCTTTGGTGCTGGTAAAGTGGGAGATTTGTACAAGGTAAAAGGGATTTTGAATAAGGAAGGCTATCACTCCATTTTGCAACACCATGCCATACCCTGTGGACAGCGCTTGATTGGAGCCAATTTCATCCTACAACAGGACAATGACCCAAAGCACACCTCCAAATGATGCAAGAACTATTTAGGGAAGAAGCAGGCAGCTGGTATTCTATCTGTAATGGAGTGGCCAACGCAGTCACCAGATCTCAACCCCATAGAGCTGTTGTGGGAGCAGCTTGACCGTATGGTACGCAAGAAGTGCCCATCAAGCCAATCCAACTTGTGGGAGGGGCTTCTGGAAGCATGGGGTGAAATTTCTCCCGATTACCTCAGCAAATTAACAGCTAGAATGCCAAAGGTCTGAAATGCTGTAATTGCTGCAAATGGAGCATTCTTTGACAAAAGCAAAGTTTGAAGGAGAAAATTATTATTTCAAATAAAAATCATTATTTCTAACCTTGTCAATGTCTTGACTATATTTTCTAGTCATTTTGCAACTCATTTGATAAATATAAGTGTGAGTTTTCATGGAAAACACAAAATTGTCTGGGTGACCCTAAACTTTTGAACGGTAGTGTAAGTGAATACAGTGCAGTGAAATTCAGTGACTCACAGGTGACATCTTCTCAGATTGGAGTCATTCATGTTCTCTTTTCTTCTTCATCCGGCCCAGAACGCCATGTTGACTTCCAGTCTTTTTCATCTCCAATGCCCAAGCGCGAACCACAAGATACATCATGAAAGTGTTGATGTAACCTGTATACCACGTTCACGTGGCCCAATGTGCCACGTCACAGCGTATTCAAATCATGGAAGCGTTCAGTCTACATGACTACCGCCCGTCACGGTGCGCATACCTTAGATCAAAATTTTGACATAAAACTAACTCTAAACCTCATAAGTTAATTTTCTTTAGCTATTATACTAGGATGTACAATTCTATATTAAAATATTATCATATTAGTCATGTGTCCTAGTATACCCACATCCAGCGATGGGTGGGATGGGTGAAACATAAAATAGTTTTCCATGAGTTTTGGACTGCGATGTGCTGCTGATCTATCCTTTTGGGGGTAATATACAGGGAATATGGGGGTTATATAAGGGACTCTCATCATCCCTGTATATACCAGCCATCATCCCCATATATAACCACCATTATCCGTGTATGTACCAGCCCACCATTATCTCGGTATAAAATCTCCATCACCCCTGTATATACCATTAGGGCGGGCACTGTCAGCTTGCTGTGGCGTGCGGGCATTGTGGCTAAACAAGAAGTAAATGGGGTGGGCATTGAGGACACCGTGGACCAATAGGATGCCTGAAACGCCGGTATATGGGAGAAGTCCAGCAGAATCTGAAAATATGCCTCCTGATTGCTTAAAGGCTATGTACACCTTTGCACTGTTTTTTTTTAAATTGTCTTGTATGTATTGTACAATATAAATCACATTTCTAATTGGTCTACCATTTGTCTTCTGTACCTGCAGTGTATTTCAGTTTATGGTCAGCTGCTGTATTCAGTTATCTCTCTTAGGCCCTGTTCACACCTGCGTTGGTGTGTTTCGTTGTTCTCTCCGTCAGTGGTGCAGAACAAAGGAATAACGGAAGCAACGGTTCAGTCGCACAACGGACACCGCCACCTGCCGACAGAACCCATTGACATTAGTGGATTTCCATTGGCCGTGATTTTACCAGAGACAATAGTGCAGATGTGAACGAGGCCTTATCTGTCAGTCATCACCCTAATGGCAAACTGAGCAGCTCCTCTTTTGCAGGCTCATGAACAAGCATTTACTGTGTAATCTACGCATGTGCATGGTCCTAGTTACTGCATACCTCCTAACCGTCCCGGATACAGCGGGACAGTCCAGGATTCCGGGCGGTGTTACGCTGTACCAAGCGGCCGGTGGTATGTCTTGGTGTCAACTGTATCTGCGTCCTCAGGATGCAGATACAGTTGAATCCAATGCTAATGTAAGGGATCGTCAGCTCCCTGCTTCTGTATTAGTACCACTCGCCGAGGAATTCCCGGGCACAGCGCTACTTTAAGTGCGGAGCCCCTTATCTCACTATCCATATATATACATTGCCGATGGTCTGGCCGGGGATTCCGCTCCTAGGTGGAACCCCTGATGTCACTGTCCATATATGTACAGTTACATCAAGGGCTCCTCCTGGAGTGCAATCCCTGGCCACAGCCTGCTCCTATAGGGAATGCCTTACGTCACTGTCCATATATGGACAGTGACGGCAGGGGCTCCTCCTGGAGTGGAATCCCTGGGGGGGTGGGCACCATCTACATGGGAACTGTGTGTGACACTATCTATATGGGCACTGGCGCTTTATATGTGTGCACTGGTACTAGAGGTAGCTAAAGGGGCATTAAACTGTATGGGGGCAGCTATTTGTCATAATTTCTAGCAACGCATTCCCTTTAATACTGGCGTTTCATACACCAGTCCTATTAAACAGTTTGCTGGAGTAAGATGCAACACATTTATTAACAGGCGAATGACTCTTAATAAATGTGTTGCATCTTTTAGTTGCAGTGTGGCCTGTCATCAGTACTTTCTACGTGCTGCGGCCTGCTGTACATTTAAAGTACATTTTTAAAATGTATTTTATTGTCTGATTGGGGGGGGGCATACAGTCTGATTGGGGGGAGGTATGGGTCTGGCACGGACATTTGCCTTGTTACGCCCCCCAGAGATAAATCTGGGTCGCACTATACATATAGATTTCTGCTATAATTGACATCAGTTACTGGCGTAAATTATAGTAAAATTGTTGGCCATTTCTGCTATGCCCCGCTCATTATTTGCCCCCAAAAATGTCGACATCTGCGCATTTTGTGAATTTTCTACGCTAGTAAACTGTTGTAGAAAGGTTAATATATTCCCCCCAAAGGCTACAGACCGTAATACAATATCTTAATGTAAGGATGTGTACACTTAATTGTGCAGCAACGCTTGTTGTCTCCATTCTATGTCAGTGTGGGAAGTAGATGTCCGGCCTTATGATTTTGTGATATGTGATAGACCCAGAATCCCAATCACCAAACCAAAGAATGCAAAATAAAGACACAAAACATTATAATTGGGTGTTAAATGGTCAAAACTTTTATTATATTATATGACCAAACCCAAAATGGCAAACCTCCGACTCACGAAGAGTCACCCTCCAGCACGCAGGAAAGGAAAAACCCCCTGTGGAGGAAACCTCTAGGGAAACCATGGCTGGAGGATTGCCCTTCCTCTGGGCTTAGAAGGTGCCAAAATATCATTTGTAACAGAATTTGTACGTTTTCTCAGATTTTCAAGGAAGGACAATACAATGAACGAACGAACGACATAAAACACATAAATCGGCTGATCTGGTTGGCTAGGCGGATGTCTCTCTTCCTGGGCACCCATTAAAATGAATGGGCGATCCACGGATGAGACGGGTCCTCCAGATGCCTCCTTGTAGTACCTGTCTCCGCTCCGGCTAATAGAGGGGGATCTCCTGCTGGAAACCCCCCTCTATTACAGACAACCCGTATGAAGAGGATGGCATCACTGTGATGAAGAAGTGGTCTGGGGTGAAGGGTTTCCCTGCTAGAACCTCCAAATTACATCAGGTCGGTATTGGTGGGGAAGTCAAGCTCAAGGTCCTCAGTCCCATCCAATATGGCGCTGAATGTGGCAGTAAAACCTTCTAATATGGAATCTTCTTTATGTCATAAACATTTGTATTTATGACATCAGCACCTTCATCATCATTACTACAGGAGTTTATTACCACTGCACAACTCATACATTGTGACGTCACCCACAGTGGTCTGAAGTGTTAACCCTTTAATGACTGGCAGTGTACTTACCACAGAGGCCATAAAGCTGAATAGAACATATCAGCGGCCATAAAGGAAAAGGGATAATGCAGGGAGCATCTCCGCACAAGAACTATCCATGACAAAGGGCTGTCCAGGATGAGAGAACTTGTCTGCTTTCTCCAAAAACCAGCACCACACCTGTCCATAGGTTGTGTGTGGTACTACAGCTCATTACCATTCACTTCAATGGAGCTAACCTGCAATACCAGATACAACCTGTGGATAGGTGTGGTGCTGTATTTGGAAGAAAGCAGACATATTTTTCTAATCCTGCACAGCTCCTGTTAGAAATAGTTCAAAAAAAGTGGGGGGAGAAGGAGAAGAAGGGGAGAGGGAAAGAAGAAATTAAAAAAAGGGAAAAAGAGGAACTCTGAGGTAAAAGAAATCAAACTAGACTGAAAGGAGTCTGCTGGAGGTGCCAGATGGAAAGACAGATTTCTGCCATGGGGACCAGATTAGTTGAAATGTATCTTGAAGGGGGGCTTCAGAGAGTGGGTTTTAACCCCTTCCCGCCCTATGAAGTTCTGTTGCATTGAAAAACTATGCAGTTCATCTTCGAATGCAGCGTCACAAAAACAAATTATTTAGTAAAAAATAAAACTATATAAATTTGGTATCGCCATAATCGTAACGACCCGCAGAATCAAGTTATCATGCAATTCATGCCGCCCGATGAACACTGTAAAATCAAAACAGAAATGGAGGAATTAAAGGTTTTTTTTCAATTCACCCCACAAAATGTAGGTTTTTAAAAAAAATAATTTTAATACATTATATGGTACATTAGGCCGCAGGGTAAATTCCACATAAACAGCGCCATTCATCGGTTAACTGTTTAAATGATACCAGTTCAAGTGACCTTTATCGAAAAACACCATAAGAAATGTTTTCACAATTAACCTTCTAATTGGGCCTAGCATGTGTGGTACTGTCTGCTGAGCCATTGTATCTAAGCATATTATATGTGATACTGTCTGCTGAGCCACTGTCTCCTATCAAGTAGCAGAGCTATCAGGTGTCATAGTGTAATGAAACGGGGTAGGGAGACAGACAGGTGAGCCCTAATCTACCCGAAACTCAGTCCCTGCCTACTTGCACGGCCCGTCCTAAGTGACGGCGTACAACTGGGCGACGGTCCCTACGCTCAATAAGTGCAAGGCAGACAACACAAGACAAGGGCACACAGAAGATAAAGGGGGAGGTAGGGGCAGTTGCCCACGGAAACACTGTGAGCAACAGGCAGTGGTGAACGAGCCGAGACAAACCAGGAGAGTACGACGTAGCAAATCAGAGCAGGAGAATAGTCAGTCAAGCCAGGGTCAATAAGTAACAGCGGTCAATAAGGTAAATAGCAAGAATCGCAGAGCCAGGAAACCAGACAATCACAGGCAAGGAACATGCTGCAAGTGAGGGCAAAAATAGACCAAGGGCGGAAACTAGAACCGTCAGGCCAGGCTGTGATAGGTTCTCCCTCTCCTCAGCCTGCCAGCCTGAGTGGTAAGAGATCGCGTCACTCGAGCAGACCTTGGAGCTGATGAAGGCTGATTAACCCCGGGCATCGACACAGAACCTGTGTCTGGCAAACCTTTTACAGTACCCCCCTTTTTATGAGGGGCCACTGGACCCTTCCTAGGTGGGCCTGGCTTGTTGGGGAACCGAAGATGGAACTTGCTGAGCAATATATCGGCGTGAACATCCCGGGCGGGTACCCAAGTCCTGTCCTCAGGCCCGTATCCTCTCCAATGGACCAGGTACTAAAGGGAGCCTTGGACCATCCTGCTGTCCACAATCTTGGCTACCTCGAATTCTACCCCATCCGGAGTGAGAACAGGGACCGGAGGTTTCCTCGATGTAGCCAAGGACGGGGAGCAGCTTTTCAAGAGGGAGGCATGGTACACGTTGTGTATCTGAAAAGACGGGGGTAACTCCAGCCGGAAGGAGACAGGGTTGAGGACCTCAATAATTTTGTACGGCCCTATATACCGGGGAGCAAACTTCTTGGACGGAACTTTAAGGCGCAAATTTTTAGAAGACAGCCACACCAGATCCCCGACCACAAACAGAGGGTTAGTTGAACGTCTTTTATCTGCCTTAGTCTTTTTGATGCTCTGGGACACCTCAAGGTTCTTCTGAACCTGCGCCCAGACTGTGCACAGTTCCCGATGAACGACATCTACCTCGGTATTGTTGGAACCACCAGGTGAAACGGAGGAGAACCGTGGATTAAACCCAAAATTACAGAAGAAGGTGGAAACTCCTGACGAGCTACTGACCTGGTTTTTAAGGGAAAATTCGGCGAGGGGAATGAAGGAGACCCAATCATCTTGACAGTCTGAGATAAAACACCTTAAGTATTGTTCTAGAGACTGATTAGTCCTCTCAGTTTGGCCATTAGTTTCAGGATGGAAGGCCGAGGAAAAGGAGAGATCAATCTCCAGCTTCTTACAGAAAGCTCTCCAAAACAATGAAACAAATTGTACCCCTCTGTCAGAAACAATATTGACCGGAACCCCATGGAGACGCAGGATGTGTTTGACAAACAAGGTAGCTAACGTCTTGGCATTGGGTAGTTTCTTGAGGGGTGCAAAGTGGCACATCTTACTGAAGCGGTCTCCTACAACCCACACCACCGACGTGCCTTGGGACGGAGGCAGATCGGTGATAAAATCCATGGAGATATGGGTCCAAGGTCTCTGGGGAATGGGCAAAGAACATAGTAAGCCCGCAGGTCGAGACCTGGGAGTCTTGGACCTAGCACAAATTTCACAAGCGGCGACGCCAATTTCTCCCTAACCACGTCAGGATGCTGGTAAGCTCACTTCAGATTTTTTTATGGAAAAGGGGACCCTGTGAGGAGGGGAGGGGATACAAAAACCCACATTAAAACCATCAAACAACAACTGCGCACTGGCCCTGTCCGGATAACTATTTAGAAACCTGACCATCCTTTCCAGCTTCACTGGCGTCACCCCCATGACTGGTGTTAAAACCCCCACCCCCACCTCGTTTTCCCTTGCGCAAGCATTTAGATGCCCAGTGGGACGCCCCATTGCATTGAGCACAAAGGTGCTTGAACTTGCAACCTGCACCGAATTTACACTGCCCCTCATTGTATTGCCAGCACAGCCCGAGCTTTGCGTTGCCCCCTGAGCTGGATTGACCAGATTGGCCTGCTGCCCCCCCCCCCTGCTCCCGGGAAAGGACTGGCCCGGTCGAACTGGAGCCGTTACCCATGACCAGAGGGCAATATCCCCGTGGTCCGACCTAATATTGGGCCGAACCGCCTTTCGTTGTCTAAACTGCTTGTCATAACGTAGCCAATCTAGCCCCCCGCATATACCCTATGGGCTTGCCCGATGGCATCCATATAGCAAAACAGGGGGGAGCAATGTTCCGGAGCCTTTTCACCAATAACACTGGCCAAAATGGCGAACTCTTGCAACCAGTTAACAAATGTCTTAGGGATAAGGCGGTAACAACGCTTTTCCTCCTCCTCCTTCTTACTCTCATCTCACTTCCCCTTTTCCAGATTAAATTTTTCCAGGGGCAAAAATGAAAACATTTCCACGTACTCGTCCTTCCAAATTTTTTTCCGAACTTGCTGCTTCAAGTGTGCCCCCAAAGGTCCTTCAAAACACACATAAACCTCCCCCCTGGCTTTATCGTCCAACCGAACACCATCAACCGCCGCCGCCGAGTCGGTCTGAACAGACACCGCCACCGATTCCGTATTTGCTCCTACACTCGAGGCGACCGCCGCCGGGGCATTAAACCCTACCCCACCAGCCCCAACCCATGCCGCCACAGGAGACCGCGAAGGGGGCTCGGTGACCCCAGTCCCGTCGAGCCGGCCTAACAATTCCTTGACGCAAACGACCAACTATCGCAGACTTTCCCCCCCACCCCCAACATTCCCAAACCCAGACCCCACATCACATACCCGCTCCTCAACCGCGGAACCCTCCCCCGAAACAGGAGACATAAGTATAGCAGGAAAAGGTAAAGATGGTGAAAACGACTCACCGAGCTGCACAGGTGCTGTGGACCCATCAGCTGGACCATCCTGTCCACGAAGCTCCCCATCCTCAAGGTCTTCGGCAGATCTGGTGCCAGATCCATGGCAGCATGCACAGGCGTGCTCAACGGCCGGTACCGAAGTGGGTGAGGGGCGGGCTCCCAAGCTCTCTCTCTCGTAGTCGACCGGCACCAGAGGGCCGGCAGCTCGCTGCCCGGAAGTCACCCTCGAAACAGACGACCTAGGCCTGCGGCCCAATGCAGGTCCCTTGCTTCCTCCGGATCGCCGTGGGGCTCCACCCCCAGCCGCCACATCACCAGGGGCAGCCGTCCGAACCATGGAACCCGGCGTAGAACTGGCGAGTGGAGTGGTGACCGGAAGTAGAGGCCGCACCCACCCCACTTCCGCTGGACTCCGCTGCGAAGTGGGATTCCTTCCGACCCTGGCACCGGCTGCAGTATCTGTGCTGCCAGACGCCCGAGCCGGAGGTTCCCTCACAGGGCTCCCTCTGTGGCACCGAGTTCGACGAGCCACAACGGGGCTCAGCCTTTCTGGAGGACACGAGCACCGGACGCGGCGCGAAGGAGAGACAGCCAAAGGTACCGGAGCGTTGGCCACCGCTGCAGCTTGTTCCTCCAACCAGGCGGGGCCGAATGCAGCAGCCGCCGCCCGCATCTGCTCAATGAAGTGATGCGCTGACATGCGGTAAGATGGCCGCCGGATGGGAGATACGTGGATGGATGTCTTACTCCGTGCGCTGCTCCCGACCAAAAGACCGGGAAGTCAGCGCACTTCCGGCTAACCCTCACCGGATCCCCTCCCTCTCCTAGACCATCCCCCTCCACTAACTCTCCCCTTTGGCTGTGACACCATCCTCCCTCCTATCCCCGTCATGTCTGGCCTACCCACCACTGTGGCAGAGTCCGTCCGGCCAGTGCTTTCTATGGTTTCGTGCTTGGGATTTTGGGTCTATCACATATCACAAAATCATAAGGCCGGACATCTACTTCCCACACTGACATAGAATGGAGACAACAAGCGTTGCTGCACACATCGATTACATTAAGATATTGTATTACAGTCTGTAGCCTTTGGGGGAATATATTAACCTTTCTACAACACTTTACTAGCGTAGAAAATTCACAAAATGCGCAAATGTCAACAGACCCATACCCATACCCCCAATAAGACTGTATGCCCCCCCCAATCAGACAATAAAATACATTTTAAAAATGTACTTACCTCACCACTCCGTTTCTCCCTCCCGGATTCCCTCAGGCTCTTACAGCAGGCCGCAGCACGTAGAAAGTACTGATGACAGGCCGCGTTGCAGCTAAAAGATGCGACACATTTATTAAGAGTCGTTCGCCTGTTAATAAATGTGTTGCATCTTACTCCAGCAAACTGTTTAATAGGACTGGTGTATGAAACGCCAGTATTAAAGGGAATGTGTCGCTATAAAAAAAAAATTTTTCAGTTAAACAGTTAATATATAAATGATTACACATTGTTTTAATTTTTTTAATTTTTTCACAAGTCAGGAAATATTATAAATTAGATTCAAATTTATAACATTTCCATGTGCTGGTCACTAGAGGGAGCAATTCCCAAAATTGCAGCATTGGCATGTGGTAAAGCAACCTCATTGCCTTATTGTAAAGGATCTGCCAGGCACAACTTCTGTGTATACGCCCATAGGTAATCAGTCTGCACCTGAGTCTATGTCTCTGAGACTGACTCCATCTTCCACCACTCAGGATGGCAGGCTTAGGAGTGGGAGAGCCTATCGCAGCCTGGCCAGACTCAGCTAGCTCCCGCCCTCTGTCTATTTATACCTGCCTTTCCTGTTCCTCCTTTGCTTGTGATTTCTTCTCGTGTGGTTTCCTGGCCCAGCTACAGATTCTGCTATTTGATCCTGTTCTATACTGACCCTGGCTTACTGACTACTCTCCTGCTCTGCGTTTGGTACCTCGTTCTCTCCTGGTTTGACTCGGCTCGTTCACCACTCTTGTTGCTCACGGTGTTGCCGTGGGCAACTGCCCCTTTTCCCTTAGCTTTGTGTACCCTTGTCTGTTTGTCTCGTGCACTTACTGAGCGTAGGGACCGCCGTCCAGTTGTACCCCGTCGCCTAGGGCGGGTCGTTGCAAGTAGGCAGGGACAGAGTGGCGGGTAGATTAGGGCTCACTTGTCCGTTTCCCTACCCCCGTCATTACACTTATGCTGCAAATTTGTAGTAGACACACTCGCGCTAGTGTCCTCCCAGAATCCCCCCTCCTTTCTCCTGGCTAGTGCCAGGAGAAAGGAGGTGGTTGAATGTTCACACCTCCTACACTGTGTGCCGCCATTTTCTGAGCGAATGCACAGTGTAGGAGGATTAGATACAGTGATCATTAGACAGTATAACATTAACATACACACACATCACATACACAAACATAACTTACCTACTCCTGCCGCCTCCGCCCTGCCGCTCCTAGTCCTTGCGTCTGCGCTGCCTTCAACATATGGCCAGAAGCCGCGACTGGAAGTCATCATCTTACTGTACGGCCGTGGTTTCCGGTCCACATGAAAATGGTGCCGGATGTCGCTCTACCAAAGACCTTCCTTCTGGTCTGTGTGGGAGCGGCGCATGCGCCGTTCCCACACAGACGGTGTACGCTATAGTGAATGGAACGGCTCCCGTTCTCATTCTCTATGGGGATGTATGTGCCGTATTCCATCTCTGTATGCGTCGTTAATGGACAGATACAGAGATGAAAAAAAAAATGGCAGCCCCCATAGAGAAGTAAAAGAAAGAAAAAAGTACAACACAAAAACACAAATAAATACAATTTATTTTAATGACATACTAAAAGCAATATTATATAAAAAAAAAAAATTCCGTGACGCCTTCCCTTTAAAGGGGTTTTCCACGTTCTGACAACTGATGACCTATCCACTGGATAGGTCATCAGTATATGATCGGTGCGTGTTCGACACCTGGACCCCGCACCGATTCGTCACTCCAGCTGCCTCCGGGCACCGGACAACACTGCCGGAAGCAGATGGCTCCTGTCAAAGAATAGAGGCCAAGCTGCAGTTCTGCCGAACGGCCGCTATGCAGTGATCGGAGCCATTTGCTTCCGGCAGTGTTGTCCAGAGCCCGGAGGCAGCTGGACTGGCAGATCAGTGCGGGGTCTGATGTAGTAACGATTGTTGGCCCCCATACATTACCAATGATTGCTCCTTGTGACACGCTGTATCGTCGATTGGCGCTGGTTTTCATGGTCAGTATCGGGACGTCTAAAAGGACCTTTATTTCTTCAGACACCACCATAACTAGGCATTGGAACCAACCCTTCCACCTTAGCGGGTAAAGATGTACATGCTAAAAGGTTCATTATATACACATAAGGGCTAAAGGTGAAAACACAGAGGTGCTCACCATATATCCAGCGTATAACTGTGTCCTCCAAATCTTACGGAGCAGGATTTGTTCTAGATTCCTGTTTATATCTCAGACACGTTCATACCATTTTAGACAATGAATCGACATATCGCAAACTTGTGGCGAAACCAAGCACTGCATGTAAAGAATCTTTAAAAAATCTGCTAGAAGAAGGAATTGGATTAGGAGTATTAGCCAAGAAACAGGCAGAATACTTACTGATAGAATTCCCTATTGTTCCCATATTCCATGGGATGCCAAAAATCCATAACTTTGCATGGTCTTGAAACTTGGGTTATCTGTGACGTAGTTGGCTAGTACCCCTGCAAACAGGCCTGCCATCAGGGTAGTACCGCTGGTACTACTGTCAGGGGCCTGGCCACAAAAGTAAAATAAAGTGGGCAGCCGCCGCTCATCAAGGTTATGATCAGAGGTAATTGGTTTGTAGAAAGGAATGGGACCCATGCAGGGGCCAGAAGCAGCGGCCGGCTCTGCAACTTGGTGAGTGACTGTTTTAAAGCAGAAGTTTCAGTTTAATTATTTTTTTTTATGTTGCCCCTCTGCCCCACCTTCCCACCTGTCTCTCTCCCCTTCCCCTCCCCAGACCCCAGTCAAGCGTCATATTCACTCTGGCCCAACTCCCGCCTCGTCCACTTTCCGTTCTCTTAGCCTACTCCTCCGCCTTCATCCTGGTATAATAGCTAAAGAAAATTACCTTATGAGGTTTAGAGTTAGTTAGTTATATGTCGAAATTTTGATCTAAGGTTTGCACACCATGACGGTCGGTAGTCATGTAGACCGGACGCTTCCATGATTTGAATACGCTGTGACGTGGCACATTGGGTCACAGGAACGTGGTGTAAAGGATCTGCCAGACACAGCTTCTGTGTCGACGCCCGTGGTTAATCAGTCTGCACCTGCTCCTAGGTCTCATAGAGTGACTCGATTTGCTACCACTCTGGTAGGCTCAGAAGTGGGAGAACCTATCACAGCCTGGCCAGACGGTTCTAGCTCCCGCCCTCGGTCTATTTATACCTTCATTTCCTGCTTGTCTTTCCCTGTGATTCTTTCCTGTTTCCTGGCTCTGCTGCTCCTGCTATTATTATTGACCTTGCTTCATTTTGACCCTGGCTTTACTGACTACACTCATGCTCTGCGTTTGGTACCCCGTACACTCCTGGTTTGACTCGGCTCGTTCACTACGCATGTTGCTCTTGGTGTTGCCATGGGAAACTGCCCCATTTCCCTTAGCTTCTGTGTACCCTTGTCTGTTTGTCTGTTGTGCACATATTGAGCATAGGGACCGTCGCCCAGTTGTACACCGTCGCCTAGGACGGGCCGTGGAAGTAGGCAGGGACTGAGTGGCAGGTAGATTAGGGCTCACCTGTCTGTCTCCCTACCCAGTCATTACATAATCACAGGCCCATATACCTTTTCTAAACTGGTCCCTGACACAACTATGGATCCCCTTGAGACCCTGGCTCAGCAAATGCAGGGCCTCTCCCTACAGATCCAAGCCCTGGCTCAGAGGTGCAACCAGCATGATGCTACCCTGGTAGTGCCCCACCTCACTTTTTTCTCCTTTCGGGAGAGTTGTAGGCTCTATTTCCATCTAAGGCCCCACTCCTCAGGTACTGAGAGCCAGCGAGTGGGTATAATTATGTCCCGGCTCCAGGACGGGCCCCAAGAATGGGCCTTCTCCTTGGCTCCTGACGCCCCTGAACTTTCCTCTGTTGATCTTTTTTTTTCTGCTCTCGGGCTCATATATGACAAGACTGACAAGACTGCTTTTGCCGAGAGTCAGCTGGTGACCTTACGTCAGGGTAAGACACCCGTTGAGGAGTACTGTTCTGACTTTAGAAAGTGGTGTGTAGCTTCTCGGTGGAATGACCCTGCCTTGAGGTGCTAGTTTAGATTGGGTCTGTCGAACGCCCTGAAAGACCTGTTAGTTAGCTATCCCTCTTCTGACTCCCTAGATCAGGTTATGGCTTTAGCGGTACGTCTTGACCGACGTCTCAGGGAACGACGACTTGAACGTTTTTGTGCTTTCTCCTCAGCCTCCCCCATGATGGCTCCTGAGGTTCTGTTGCTTCGTTCTTCCACGGAAAACTCGGATGAACCAATGCAACTCGGGGCCTCCGTGTCTCCCCAACAACGTAGAGAGCTCCGCAGGAAGAATGGTCTCTGCTTCTACTGTAGGGATGACAAGCATCAAGTGAACAACTGCCCTAGGCGTAAGAATAAGCAGCCGGAAGAACTTCCGCGCCTAAGTGACCATCGGGGAGGTCACTTGTGCGCACAGGTATTTCCCGTAAATATGAAACCTAAAAAGATCTTGCTTCCCTTTCAGGTCTCTTTTGAGGGCAGGTCTGCTACCGGCAGTGCCATCGTGGTTTTAGTGTCTTCTGATAATATTATGTCTGTGGAATTTGCTATGTTTCTAGCTATGCCATTGATTGATTTGCCTAAACCTGTCCCGGTAGTGGGTATCGACTCCACTCCACTTGCTAATGGTTATTTTACACAGCATACCCCTGTTTTTGAACTCTTTGTTGGCTCCATGCATTTGGAGCAGTACTCTGTACTGTTGATGCAGGGATTATCGTCTGATTTGGTTTTAGGCCTTCCCTGGTTGTAGTTTCATAATCCCACGTTTGACTGGAATACTGGGGATCTTACCAAATGGGGTAATGAATGTTTGACGTCATGTTTTTCTGTTAATTCTATTTCTCCCCCTGAGGAGGTGAACACGC
The DNA here is from genome assembly GCF_050947455.1 of Rhinoderma darwinii. Lineage (NCBI taxonomy): Eukaryota > Metazoa > Chordata > Amphibia > Anura > Rhinodermatidae > Rhinoderma > Rhinoderma darwinii. Next base: position 450,394 of record NW_027461873.1, read on the forward strand.
TACCTGAGTTTGTTCAGGACTTCTCTGATGTTTTCTCTAAGGAGGCCTCCGAAGTGTTACCTCCTCATAGAGAATACGATTACGCTATCGATTTGGTACCAGGAGCTAAGCTACCTAAGGGTAGGATATTTAATCTCTCTTGTCCCGAATGTGAAGCCATGAGAAAGTATATCCAGGAATGCCTGGCCAAGGGTTACATTCGCCCCTCTACTTCTCCGGTAGGTGCTGGCTTCTTCTTCGTAGGGAAGAAGGATGGTGGTCTTAGGCCATGCATTGACTACCGTAACTTGAATAAGGTCACTGTAAGGAACCAGTATCCCCTTCCTTTGATTCCTGATCTCTTTAATCAGGTTCAGGGGGCCCAATGGTTCTCTAAGTTTAATCTACGGGGGGAGTATAACCTTATCCGCATCAAAGAGGGGGATGAGTGGAAGACTGCGTTTAACACGCCCGAAGGTCATTTCAAATACCTCGTCATGCCCTTTGGGTTGTGTAATGCTCCCGCGGTCTTCCAGAATTTCATAAATGAGATTTTAAGAGATTACCTGGGGGTATTTCTTGTAGTGTACCTTGATGACATACTTGTGTTTTCCAAGGACTGGTCCTCCCACATTGAGCATGTCAGGAAGGTGCTCCAGGTCCTTCGGGAAAACAAACTGTTTGCGAAGACTGAAAAATGTGTGTTTGGGGTGCAGGAGATACCATTTTTGGGTCAAATCCTCACTCCTCATGAATTCCGCATGGACCCCGCCAAGGTCCAGGCTGTGGCGGAATGGGTCCAACCTGCCTCCCTGAAGGCGTTACAGTGCTTCTTGGGGTTCGCTAATTATTACAGGAGATTTATTGCTAAGTTCTCGGTCATCGCTAAGCCTCTTATGGACCTATCTCGCAAGGGTGCTGATCTCCTCCACTGGCCTCCTGAGGCTGTCCAGGCTTTTGAGGCCCTTAAGAAGTGCTTTATCTCGGCCCCGGAGTTGGTTCAGCCCAACCAAATGGAGCCATTTATCATGGAGGTTGACGCGTCCGAGGTGGGAGTGGGGGCTGTCATGTCCCAGGGTACCAGGACCCTCACCCATCTCCATCCCTGTGCCTACTTCTCCAGGAAGTTTTCGCCCACTGAGAGTAACTATGACATTGGCAACCGCAAACTCTTAGCCATTAAATGGGCATTTGAAGAGTGGCGCCACTTCCTGGAGGGGGCTAGGCACCAGGTAACGGTCCTTACCGACCACAAGAATCTGGTTTTCCTAGAATCGGCCCGGAGGCTAAACCCGAGACAAGCTCGATGGGCGTTATTTTTTACCAGATTACATTTTTTGGTTACCTATAGGGCTGGGTCTAAAAATATTAAGGCTGATGCACTGTCGCGTAGCTTCTTGGCCAGCCCTCCTTCGGAGGAAGATCCTGCTTGTATTTTGCCTCCAGGTATAATCATTTCCTCTATTGATTCTGATTTAGTCTCTGAAATTGCTGCTGATCAAGGTTCAGCTCCCGGGAGACTTCCTGAGAACAAGCTGTTTGTTCCCCTGCAATTCCGGCTAAGGGTACTTAGGGAAAATCATGACTCCGCACTATCTGGTCATCCAGGCATCCTGGGTACCAAGCACCTCATTGCCAGAAACTATTGGTGGCCTGGGTTGTCTAAAGACGTTAAGGCCTACGTCGCCGCTTGTGAGGTTTGTGCTAAGTCCAAGACTCCCAGGTCCCGACCAGCGGGCTTACTACGTTCTTTGCCCATTCCCCAGAGACCTTGGACCCATATCTCCATGGATTTTATCACCGATTTGACTCCATCTCAAGGCAAGTCGGTGGTGTGGGTTGTAGTAGACCGCTTCAGTAAGATGTGCCACTTTGTGCCTCTCAAGAAACTACCCAATGCCAAGACGTTAGCTACCTTGTTTGTCAAACACATCCTGCGTCTCAATGAGGTTCCGGTCAATATTGTTTCTGACAGAGGGGTACAATTTGTTTCATTGTTTTGGAGAGATTTCTTTAAGAAGCTGGAGATTGATCTGTCCTTTTCCTCGGTCTACCATCCTGAAACTAGTGGCCAAACTGAGAGGACTAATCAGTCTCTAGAACAATACTTAAAGGGAATGTGTTGCCAGAAAAACATGTTTTTTTTTAAAAAATTAAACATTTAGTGTGTGGGTGATTAAACATTGTTCAAATTTTTTTTATTTTTTTGCACGAGTCCAGGAAATATTATAAATTATTTCTAATTTATAATACTACCCATTTTTGGTCACTAGATGGAGCTGTTCCCAAAATTGCAGCATTGCAACATTGGGTTAAAAGCCCTCGCTCTAGTGAGCTCTCAGCACTCCCTCCTTTATCCTGGCTAGTGCCGGGATAAACGAGGGGTTTGAACGATGTAACCTCCTACACTGTGTGTCGCCATTTTTTGAGCTAACCCACAGTGTAGTAGGTTTACATACAGTAGTAAACACACACAAACACGAACATACATTGAAATCTCTTACCTGCTCCTGCCGCCGCGGCTCCCTCTGGCCCGTCCGCTCCGTTTGCTGCCGCTGGTGCAAGTGCACAAATCCGGAAGCCGCGACCGGAAGTAGTAATATTACTGTCCGGCCGCGACTTCCGGTCCACAGGAAAATGGCGCCGGACGGCGCCAATTTCGAATAGGACTGTGTGGGAGCGGCGCATGCGCAGTTCCCACACAGACGCCGTACACTGCAGTCAATGGGACGGGAGCCGTTCGCAGTCCCTATGGGACTGTGGCTGCCGTATTCCATATCTGTATGTGTCGGAACAGAAATGGAACAAAAAATGGCAGCCCCCATAGGGAAGAAAAAGTGTAAAAATAAGAAAAAGTAAAACACAAACACACAAATGAATATAAACGTTTTTAATAAAGCACTAACATCTTTAACATATAAAAAAATAATTTGTGATGACACTGTTCCTTTAAGGTGTTTTATCTCAGACTGTCAAGATGATTGGGTCTCCTTCATTCCCCTCGCTGAATTTTCCCTTAATAACCGGGTCAGTAACTTGTCGGGGGTTTCCCCCTTCTTCTGTAATTTTGTGTTTAATCCACGGTTCTCCTCCATTTCACCTGGTGGTTCCAACAATCCCGAGGTAGATGTCGTTCATCGGGAACTGTGCACAGTCTGGGCCCAGGTTCAGAAGAACCTTGAGGCGTCCCAGAGCATCCAAAAGACTCAGGCAGATAAAAGACGTTCAACTAACCCTCTGTTTGTGGTCGGGGATCTGGTGTGGCTGTCTTCTAAAAATTTGCGCCTTAAAGTTCCGTCCAAGAAGTTTGCTCCCCGGTATATAGGGCCGTACAAAATCATTGAGGTCCTCAACCCTGTATCCTTCCGGCTGGAGTTACCCCCGTCTATTCAGATACACAACGTGTTCCATGCCTCCCTCTTGAAAAGCTGCTCCCCGTCCTTGGCTTTATCGAGGAAACCTCCGGTCCCTGTTTTCACTCCGTATGGGGTAGAATTCGAGGTAGCCAAGATTGTGGACAGCAGGATGGTCCAAGGCTCCCTCCAGTACCTGGTCCATTGAAGAGGATACGGGCCTGAGGAGAGGACTTGGGTACCCGCCCGGGATGTTCACGCCGGTATATTGCTCAGGAAGTTCCATCTTCGGTTCCCCAACAAGCCAGGCCCACGTAGAAAGGGTCCAGTGGCCCCTCATAAAAGGGGAGGTACTGTAAAGGGTTTGCCAGACACAGGCTCTATGTCGACGCCAATGGTTAATCAGCCTTCATCAGCTCCAAGGTCTGCTAGAGTGACGCGATCTGTTACCACTCAGGCTGGCAGGCTGAGGAGAGGGAGAACCTATCACAGCCTGGCCTGACGGTTCTAGCTCCCGCCCTTGGTCTATTTTTGCCCTCACTTGCAGCATGTTCCTTGCCTGTGATTGTCTGGTTTTCTGGCTCTGCGATTCTTGCTATTTACCTTATTGACCGCTGTTACTTATTGACCCTGGCTTGACTGACTATTCTCCTGCTCTGATTTGCTACTAATCTGGTCCCCATGGCAGCAATCTGTCTTTCCATCTGGCACCTCCAGCAGACTCCTTTCAGTCTAGTTTGATTTATTTTACCTCAGAGTTCCTCTTTTTACCTTTTTTTAGTTTCTTCTTTCCCTCTCCCCTTCTTCTCCTTCTCCCCCCACTTTTTTAGAACTATTTCTAACAGGGGCTGTGCAGGATTAGAAAAATATGGCTGCTTTCTTCCAAATACAGCACCACACCTATCCACAGGTTGTATCTGGTATTGCAGGTTTGCTCCATTGAAGTGAATGGTAATGAGCTGTAGTACCACACACAACCTATGGACAGGTGTGGTGCTGGTTTTTGGAGAAAGCAGACAAGTTATCTCATCCTGGACAACCCTTTGTCATGGATAGTTCTTGTGCGGAGATGCTCCCTGCATTATCCCTTTTCCTTTATGGCCGCTGATATGTTCTATTCAGCTTTATGGCCTCTGTGGTAAGTACACTGCCAGTCATTAAAGGGTTAACACTTCAGACCACTGTGGGTGACGTCACAATGTATGAGTTGTGCAGTGGTAATAAACTCCTGTAGTAATGATGATGAAGGTGCTGATGTCATAAATACAAATGTTTATGACATAAAGAAGATTCCATATTAGAAGGTTTTACTGCCACATTCAGCGCCATATTGGATGGGACTGAGGACCTTGAGCTTGACTTCCCCACCAATACCGACCTGATGTAATTTGGAGGTTCTAGCAGGGAAACCCTTCACCCCAGACCACTTCTTCATCACAGTGATGCCATCCTCTTCATACGGGTTGTCTGTAATAGAGGGGGGTTTCCAGCAGGAGATCCCCCTCTATTAGCCGGAGCGGAGACAGGTGCTACAAGGAGGCATCTGGAGGGCCCGTCTCATCCGTGGATCGCCCATTCATTTTAATGGGTGCCCAGGTAGAGAGACATCCGCCTAGCCAACCAGATCAGCCGATTTATGTGTTTTATGTCGTTCGTTCATTGTATTGTCTTTCCTTGAAAATCTGAGAAAACTTACAAATTCTGTTACAAATGATATTTTGGCACCTTCTAAGCCCAGAGGAAGGGCAATCCTCCAGCCATGGTTTCCCTAGAGGTTTCCCCCACAGGGGGTTTTTCCTTTCCTGCGTGCTGGAGGGTGACTCTTCGTGAGTCGGAGGTTTGCCATTTTGGGTTTGGTCATATAATATAATAAAAGTTTTGACCATTTAACACCCAATTATAATGTTTTGTGTCTTTATTTTGCATTCTTTGGTTTGGTGATTGGGATTCTGGGTCTATCACATATCACAAAATCATAAGGCCGGACATCTACTTCCCACACTGACATAGAATGGAGACAACAAGCGTTGCTGCACAATTAAGTGTACACATCCTTACATTAAGATATTGTATTACGGTCTGTAGCCTTTGGGGGAATATATTAACCTTTCTACAACAGTTTACTAGCGTAGAAAATTCACAAAATGCGCAAATGTCGTCATTTTTGGGGGCAAAAAATGAGCGGGGCATAGCAGAAATGGCCAACAATTTTACTATAATTTACGCCAGTAACTGATGTCAATTATAGCAGAAATCTATATGTATAATGCGGCCCAGATTTATCTCTGGGGGGCATAACAAGGCAAATGTCCATGCCAGACCCATACCTCCCCCCCCAATCAGACTGTATGCCCCCCCCAATCAGACAATAAAATACATTTAAAAAATGTACTTTAAATGTACAGCAGGCCGCAGCACGTAGAAAGTACTGATGACAGGCCTCACTGCAACTAAAAGATGCGACACATTTATTAAGAGTCATTCGCCTGTTAATAAATGTGTTGCATCTTACTCCAGCAAACTGTTTAATAGGACTGGTGTATGAAACGCCAGTATTAAAGGGAATGCGTTGCTAGAAATTATGACAAATAGCTGCCCCCATACAGTTTAATGCCCCCTTAGCTACCTCTAGTACCAGTGCACACATATAAAGCGCCAGTGCCCATATAGATAGTGTCACACACAGTGCCCATGTAGATGGTGCCCCCCCCCCAGGGATTCCACTCCAGGAGGAGCCCCTGCCGTCACTGTCCATATATGGACAGTGACGTAAGGCATTCCCTATAGGAGCAGAATCCCTGTCCAGAGCGTCGGCCACGCTGTGGCCAGGGATTGCACTCCAGGAGGAGCCCTTGATGTAACTGTACATATATGGACAGTGACATCAGGGGTTCCGCCTAGGAGCGGAATCCCCGGCCAGACCATCAGCAATGCAAAGGCAGTGGATTCCGCTCCAGGAGTAGTCCCCGACGTCAATGTACATATATGAATAGTGAGATAAGGGGCTCCGCACTTAAAGTAGTGCTGTGCCCGGGAATTCCTCGGCGAGTGGTACTAATACAGAAGCAGGGAGCTGACGATCCCTTACATTAGCATCGGATTCAACTGGATCTGCATCCTTAGGACGCAAATACAGTTGACACCAAGACATACCACCGGCCGCTTGGGACATTGTAACACCGCCCGGAATCCTGGACTGTCCCGCTGTATCCGGGACGGTTAGGAGGTATGCAGTAATTAGGACCATGCACATGCGCAGATTCCACAGTAAATGCTTGTTCATGAGCCTGCAAAAGAGGAGCTGCTCAGTTTGCCATTAGGGTGATGACTGACGGATAAGGCCTCGTTCACATCTGCACTATTGTCTCTTGTAAAATCACGGCCCCCCGCCTGACGGAAAGCCAATGGAATCCACTAAAGTCAATGGGTTCTGTCGGCAGGTGGCGGTGTCCGTTGTGCGACTGAACCATTGCTTCCGTTATTCCTTTTGTTCTGCACCACTGACGGAGCAGAACAACGAAACACACCAACGCAGGTGTGAACAGGGCCTTAGAGAGATAACTGAATACAGCAGCTGGCCATAAACTGAAATACTCTGCAGGTACAGAAGACAAATGGTAGACCAATTAGAAATGTGATTTATTTTGTACAATACATACAAGGCAATTTAAAAAAAACAGTGCAAAGGTGTACATAGCCTTTAAGCAATCAGGAGGCATATTTTCAGATTCTGCTGGACTTTTCCCATATACCGGCGTTTCAGGCATCCTATTGGTCCACGGTGTCCTCAATGCCCACCCCATTTACTTCTTGTTTAGCCACAATGCCCGCACGCCACAGCAAGCTGACAGTGCCCGCCCTAATGGTATATACAGGGGTGATGGAGATTTTATACCGAGATAAAGGTGGGCTGGTACATACACGGATAATGGTGGTTATATATGGGGATGATGGCTGGTATATACAGGGATGATGAGAGTCCCTTATATACAGTGAAGGAAATAAGTATTTGATCCCTTGCTGATTTTGTAAGTTTGCCCACTGTCAAAGACATGAACAGTCTAGAATTTTTAGGCTAGGTTAATTTTACCAGTGAGAGATAGATTATATAAAAAAAATAAAAATAATTCACATTGTCAAAATTATATATATTTATTTGCATTGTGCACAGAGAAATAAGTATTTGATCCCTTTGGCAAACAAGACTTAATACTTGGTGGCAAAACCCTTGTTGGCAAGCACAGCAGTCAGACGTTTTTAGTAGTTGATGATGAGGTTTGCACACATGTTAGATGGAATTTTGGCCCACTCCTCTTTGCAGATCATCTGTAAATCATTAAGATTTCGAGGCTGTCGCTTGGCAACTCGTATCTTCAGCTCCCTCCATAAGTTTTCGATGGGATTAAGGTCTGGAGACTGACTTGGCCACTCCATGACCTTAATGTGCTTCTTTTTGAGCCACTCCTTTGTTGCCTTGGCTGTATGTTTCGTGTAATTGTCGTGCTGGAAGACCCAGCCACGAGCCATTTTTAATGTCCTGGTGGAGGGAAGGAGGTTGTCACTCAGGATTTGACGGTACATGGCTCCATCCATTCTCCCATTGATGCGGTGAAGTAGTCCTGTGCCCTTAGCAGAGAAACACCCCCAAAACATAATGTTTCCACCTCCATGCTTGACAGTAGGGACGGTGTTCTTTGGGTCATAGGCAGCATTTCTCTTCCTCCAAAAACGGCGAGTTGAGTTAATGCCATAGAGCTCAAATTTTGTCTCATCTGACCACTGCACCTTCTCCCAATCACTCTCAGAATCATCCAGATGTTCATTTGCAAACTTCAGATGGGCCTGTACATGTGCCTTCTTGAGCAAGGGGACCTTGCGGGCACTGCAGGATTTTGATCCATTACGGCGTAATGTGTTACCAATGGTTTTCTTGGTGACTGTGGTCCCAGCTGCCTTGAGATGATTAACAAGTTCCCCCCATGTAGTTTTCGGCTGAGCTCTCACCTTCCTCAGGATAAAGGATACCCCACGAGGTGAGATTTTGCATGGAGCCCCAGATCGATGTCGATTGACAGTCATTTTGTATGTCTTCCATTTTCTTACTATTGCACCAACAGTTGTCTCCTTCTCACCCAGCGTCTTACTTATGGTTTTGTAGCCCATTCCAGCCTTGTGCAGGTCTATGATCTTGTCCCTGACATCCTTAGAAAGCTCTTTGGTCTTGCCCATGTTGTAGAGGTTAGAGTCAGACTGATTAATTGAGTCTGTGGACAGGAAACTTTTATACAGGTGACCATTTAAGACAGCTGTCTTTAATGCAGGCACCAAGTTGATTTGGAGCGTGTAACTGGTCTGGAGGAGGCTGAACTCTTAATGTTTGGTAGGGGATCAAATACTTATTTCTCTGTGCACAATGCAAATAAATATATATAATTTTGACAATGTGATTTTCTTTTTTTTTTTTTAATATAATCTATCTCTCACTGGTAAAATTAACCTAGCCTAAAAATTCTAGACTGTTCATGACTTTGACAGTGGGCAAACTTACAAAATCAGCAAGGGATCAAATACTTATTTCCTCCACTGTAACCCCCATATTCCCTGTATATTACCCCCAAAAGGAGAGATCAGCAGCACATCGCAGTCCAAAACTCATGGAAAACTATTTTATGTTTCACCCATCCCACCCATCGCTGGATGTGGGTATACTAGGACACATGACTAATATGATAATATTTTAATATAGAATTGTGCATCCTAGTATAATGCTGAGATCTGGTGACTGCGCTGGCCACTCCATTACAGATAGAATACCAGCTGCCGGCTTCTTCCCTAAATAGTTCTTGCATCATTTGGAGGTGTGCTTTTGGTCATTGTCCTGTTGTAGGATGAAATTGGCTCCAATCAAGCGCTGTCCACAGGGTATGGCATGGTGTTGCAAAATGGAGTGATAGCCTTCCTTATTCAAAATCCCTTTTACCTTGTACAAATGTCCCACTTTACCAGCACCAAAGCAACCCCAGACCATCACATTACCTCCACCATGCTTGACAGATGGCGTCAGGCACTCTTCCAGCATCTTTTCAGTTTTCTGCGTCTCACAAATGTTCTTCTGTGTGATCCAAACACCTCAAACTTCGATTCGTCTGTCCATAACACTTTTTTCCAATCTTCCTCTGTCCAATGTCTGAGCTTTTGCCCATATTAATCTTTTCCTTTTATTAGCCAGTCTCAGATATGGCTTTTTCTTTGCCACTCTGCCCTGAAGGCCAGCATCCTGGAGTCGCCTCTTCACTGTAGACGTTGACACTGGCGTTTTGTGGGTACTATTTAATGAAGCTGCCAGTTGAGGACCTGTTAGGCGTCTATTTCTCAAACTAGAGACTCTAATGTACTTGTCTTGTTGCTCAGTTGTGCAGCGGGGCCTCCCACTTCCCTTTCTACTCTGGTTAGAGCCTGTTTGTGCTGTCCTCTGAAGGGAGTAGTACACACCGTTGTAGCAAATCTGCAGTTTCTTGGCAATTTCTCGCATGGAATAGCCTTCATTTCTAAGAACAAGAATAGACTGTCGAGTTTCACATGAAAGCTCTATTTTTCTAGCCATTTGGAGAGTTTAATCGAACCCACAAATGTAATGCTCCAGATTCTCAACTAGCTCAAAGGAAGGTCAGTTGTATGGCTCCTCTAAACAGCAAAAATGTTTACAGCGGTGCTGTAATGATAGGGGTAGGGAAACGGACAAGTGAGCCCTAATCTACCTGCCACTCTGTCCCTGCCTACTTGCAACGACCCGCCCTAGGCGACGGGGTACAACTGGGCGGCGGTCCCTACGCTCAGTAAGTGCACGAGACAAACAGACAAGGGTACACAAAGCTAAGGGAAATGGGGCAGTTGCCCACGGCAACACCGTGAGCAACAAGAGAGGTGAACGAGCCGAGTCAAACCAGGAGTGTACGAGGTACCAAACGCAGAGCAGGAGAGTAGTTAGTAAGCCAGGGTCAGTATGGAGCAGGATCAAATAGTCAGGAGCTGTAGCTGGGCCAGGAAACCACACGAGAAGAATCACAAGCAAAGGAGGAACAGGAAAGGCAGGTATAAATAGACAGAGGGCGGGAGCTAGCGGAGTCTGGCCAGGCTGCGATAGGCTCTCCCACTCCTAAGCCTGCCAGCCTGAGTGGTGGAAGCTGGAGTCAGTCTCAGAGACATAGACTCAGGTGCCGACTGATTACCTATGGGCGTTAACCCCGCTGTGCCTGGCACATCCTTTACAGGTGCTAACATAATTGCACAAGGGTTTTCAAGTGTTTTGTAATCATCCATTAGCCTTCTAACACAGTTAGCAAACACAATGTACCATTAGAACACTGGAGTGATGGTTGCTGGAAATTGGCCTCTATACACCTATGTAGATATTGCATTAAAAACCAGACGTTTGCAGCTAGAATAGTCATTTACCACATTAACAATGGATAGAGTGTATTTCTGATTAATTTAATGTTATCTTCATTGAAAAAAAACTGTGCTTTTCTTTCAAAAATAAGGAAATTTCTAAGTGACCCTAAACTTTTGAACGGTAGTGTATATGGTCTGCAGAATGCCTGTGTAGGACTAATATCTGTCACTATATGGTGGGAATATTGGTCTTTGTTTTACTACACACGTTTTTAGTACACAATTAAGAGTGTTCACATTATTTCTATATAGTGGAAGTGTAGACCCCCAAGAATTATTTCCTTTGGTGGGTCCAAGGTACCTCAGTCAGACACAGAGTGTACACATCCTTGCATTAAGATATTGTATTACTGTCTGTAGCCTTAGAGGAGAATTTATTAACCTTGCTAAGCTGCTTATCTGGCATAGAAAAGTCCCAAAAGTCGCAATTTGCGGGAAAGCTTTTGGTCGGTTTACGCTGCCTTTGGCACTTTTTTGAAAAGTGTGTGGTGCTTTGCTTTTGTATGCTCTGGGACGCCTCTAGTTTCTTCTGAACCTGGACCCAGACTGTGGACAGTTCCCGATGAACGAGATCTACCTCGGGATTGTTGGAACCACCAGGTGAAACAGAGGAGAACCGTGGATTAAACCCAAAATTACAGAAAAATGTGGAGACCCCTGATGAGTTACTGACCCGGTTATTAAGGGAAAATTTGGCGAGGGAAATGAAGGAGACCCAATCATATTGACAGTCAGAGATAAAACACCTTAAATATTGTTCTAGAGACTGATTAGTCCTCCAGAACGGACCCCTAAATAAATATAGACCCAAGACTACACCCCTAAATAAATACAGACCCCAGACCAGACCCCTAAATAAATACAGACCCCAGACCAGTTCCCTAAATAAATACAGACCACAGACCAGACCACTAAATAAATACAGACCTCCAGATCAGACCCCTAAATAAAAACAGACCCCAGACTGGACCCCTAAATAAATGCAGACCTCAGACCGGACCCCTAAATAAATACAGACCCCAGACTAGACCCCTAAATAAATACAGACCCTAGACTAGACCCCTAAATGAATACAGACCCCAGACCAGACCCCTAAATAAATACAGACCCCAGACCAGACCCCTAAATAAATACAGACCACAGACCAGACCCCTAAATAATTACAGACCCCTAAAACAATGCAGACCACAGACCAAACCACTAAATAATTACAGACCCCAGACCAGACCCCTAAATGAATAAAGACTCCAAACCGGACCCCTAATAAAATACAGACCACAGAGTGGACCCCTAAAAAAATACAGACCCCAGACTAGACCCCTAAATAAATGCAGACCCCAGACTGGACCCCTAAATAAATACAGACCCCAGACCAGACCCCTAAATAAATACAGACCCCCAGACCAGACCCCTAAATCAATGCAGACCACAGACCAGACCACTAAATAATTACAGACCCCAGACCAGACCCCTAAATCAATGCAGACCACAGACCCCTAAATAAATATAGACCACAGACCAGACCCCTAAATAAATCCAGACCCCAGACCGGACCCCTAAATAAATCCAGACCCCAGACCGGACACCTAAATAAATAAAGACCCCAGACCAGACCCCTAAATAAATACAGACCCCAGACTAGACCCCTAAATGAATACAGACCCCAAACCAGACCCCTAAATAAATACAGACCCCAGAGCAGACTCATAAATTAATGCAGACCCAAGACCAGACCCCTAAATGAATACAGACCCCAAACCAGACCCCTAAATAAATACAGACCACAGAGCAGACCCCTAAATCAAAGCAGAAAACAGACCAGACCCCTAAATAAATTCTGACCCTAGACCAGACTCCTAAATAAATGCAGACCCCAGATCGGACCCCTAAATAAATACAGACCCCAGACCAGACTCCTAAATAAATACAGACCCAAGACTAGACCCCTAAATGAATACAAACCCCAGACCAGACCCCTAAATCAATGCAGACAACAGACCAGACACCAAAATAATTACAGACCCCAAACCAGACCCCTAAATAAATAGACCCCAGAGCAAACCCCTAGATCAATGCAGACCCAAGACCAGACCCCTAAATAAATACAGACCCCAGACCAGACCCCTAAATAAATACAGACCACAGACTAGACCCCTAAATGAATACAGACCCAAGACTAGACCCCTAAATGAATACAGACCCTAAACCAGACCCCTAAATAAATACAAACCACAGAGCAGACCCCTAGATCAATGCAGACCACAGACCAGACCCCTAAATAAATACTGACACCAGACTCCTAAATAAATACAGACCCAAGACTAGACCCCTAAATGAATACAGACCCCAGACCAGACCCCTAAATAAATATAGACCCCAGACTAGACCCCTAAATAAATGCAGACCCCAAACCAGACAGCTAAATAAATACAGACCCCAGACCACACCCCTAAATATATGCAGTCCTTAGACCAGACCCCTAAATACAGACCCCAGACTAGATCCCTAAATAAATGCAGACACCAGACCAGACCCCTAAATAAATACAGACCCCAGACTGAACCCCTAAATAAATACAGACCCCAGACTAGACCCCTAATTGAATACAGACACCAAACCAGACCCCTAAATAAATACAGACCCAAGAGCAGACCCCTAAATAAATACAGACCCCAGACCAGATGCCTAAATAAATGCAGACCCCAGACCAGACGCCTAAATAAATGCAGACCCCAGACCGGACCCCTAAATAAATACAGACCCTAGACCAGACCCCAAAATAAATACAGACCCAAGACTAGACCCCTAAATGAACAGACCCCAGACCAGACACCTAAATCAATGCAGACCCCAGACCAGTCCCCTAAATAAATACAGACCCCAGACAAGACCCCTAAATAAATGCAGACCCAAGACTAGACCCCTAAATGAATACAGACCCCAGACTAGACCCCTAAATAAATACAGACCCCAGACTAGACCCCTAAATGAATACAGACCCCAGACTAGACCCATAAATAAATACAGACCCCAGACCAGACCCCTAAATAAATACAGACCACAGAAAAGACCCCTAAATGAATGCAGACCCCAGACTAGACCCCTAAATGAATACAGACCCCAGACAAGACCCCTAAATAAATAGACCCCGGACCCCTAAATAAATACAGACCCCAGACTAGACCCCTAAATAAATGCAAACCCCAGACTAGATCTCTAAATAAATACAGACCCCAGACCACACCCCTAAATAAATGCAGTCCTTAGACCAGACCCCTAAATACAGACCCCAGAGTAGACCCCTAAATGAATGCAGACCCCAGATTAGATACCTAAATAAATACAGACCCCAGACCAGACCCCAAAATAAATGCAGATCCCAGACCAGACCCCTAAATAAATACAGACCCAAGACTAGACCCCTAAATAAATACAGACCCCAGACCAGACCCCTAAATATTTAATGACCCCAGACCAGACCCCTAAATAAATTCAGACCCCAGACCAGACCCCTAAATAAATACAGACCCCATACTAGACCCCCAAATTAGTGCAGACCCCAGACCGGACACCAAAATGAATACAGACCCCAGACTAGACCCCTAAATGAATACAGACCCAAGAGCACACCCCTAAATAAATACAGACCCCAGACCAGATGCCTAAATAAATGCAGACCTCAGACCAGACGCCTAAATAAATGCAGACCCCAGACCGGACCCCTAAATAAATACAGACCCTAGACCAGACCCCAAAATAAATACAGATCCAAGACTTGACCCCTAAATGAACAGACCCCAGACCAGACACCTAAATCAATGCAGACCCCTAAATAAATACAGACCCCAGACAAGACCCCTAAATAAATGCAGACACAAGACTAGACCCCTAAATGAATACAGACCCCAGACTAGACCCCTAAATAAATACAGACCCCAGACTAGACCCCTAAATGAATACAGACCCCAGACTAGACCCATAAATAAATACAGACCCCAGACCAGACCCCTAAATAAATACAGACCACAGAAAAGACCCCTAAATGAATGCAGACCCCAGACTAGACCCCTAAATGAATGCAGACCCCAGACAAGACCCCTAAATAAATAGACCCCGGACCGGACCCCTAAATAAATACAGACCCCAGACTAGACCCCTAAATAAATGCAGACCCCAGACTAGATCTCTAAATAAATACAGACCCCAGACCACACCCCTAAATAAATGCAGTCCTTAGACCAGACCCCTAAATACAGACCCCAGAGTAGACCCCTAAATGAATGCAGACCCCAGATTAGATACCTAAATAAATACAGACCCCAGACCAGACCCCAAAATAAATGCAGATCCCAGACCAGACCCCTAAATAAATACAGACCCAAGACTAGACCCCTAAATAAATACAGACCCCAGACCAGACCCCTAAATATTTAATGACCCCAGACCAGACCCCTAAATAAATTCAGACCCCAGACCAGACCCCTAAATAAATACAGACCCCATACTAGACCCCCAAATTAGTGCAGACCCCAGACCGGACACCAAAATGAATACAGACCCCAGACTAGACCCCTAAATGAATACAGACCCCAAACCAGTCCCCTAAATTAATGCAGACTACAGACCAGACCCCTAAATAAATACAGACCACAGACCGGACCCCTAAATAAATACAGACCCCAGACTAGACCCTTAAATAAATGCAGACCCCAGACTAGACCTCTAAATAAATACAGACCCCAGACCACACCCCTAAAAATAAATGCAGACCTTAGACCAGACCCCTAAATAAATAAAGACCCCAGACCAGACCCCAAAATAATTACAGACCACAGACCTGACCCCTAAATGAATACAGACCCCAGACCTACACCTAAATAAATACAGACCCCAGACTGGACCCCAAAATGAATACAGACCACAGACCGGAATACTAAATAAATACAGACCCCAGACTAGACCCCTAAATAAATACAGACCCCAGACCATACTCCTAAATAAATACAGACCCAAGACTAGACCCCTAAATGAATACAGACCCCAGACCAGACCCCTAATTCAATACAGACCACAGACCAGACCCCAAAATAATTACAGACCCCAAACCAGACCCATAAATAAATACAGACCCCAGAGCAGACCCCTAAATCAATGCAGACCACAGACCAGACCCCTAAATAAATACAGACCCCAGACCAGACTCCTAAATAAATACAGACCCAAGACTAGACCCCTAAATGAATACAGACCCCAGACCAGACGCCTAAATAAATACAGACCCCAGACCAGATCCCTAATTCAATGCAGACCACAGACCAGACCCCAAAATAATTACAGACCCCAAACTAGACCCCTAAATAAATACAGACCCCAGAGCAGACCCCTAAATCAATGCAGACCACAGACCAGACCCCTAAATAAATACAGACTCCAGACCAGACCCCTAAATATTTACAGACCCCAGACCAGAACCCTAAATAAATCCAGACCCCAGACTGGACCCCTAAATAAATACAGACCCCAGACTGGACACCTAAATAAATACAGACCCCAGACTAGACCCCTAAATGAATACAGACCCTAAACCAGAACCCTAAATAAATACAGACCCCAGAGCAGACTCCTAAATTAATGCAGACCACAGACTAGACCCCTAAATGAATACAGACCCAAGACTAGACCCCTAAATGAATACAGACCCTAAACCAGACCCCTAAATAAATACAAACCACAGAGCAGACCCCTAGATCAATGCAGACCACAGACCAGACCCCTAAATAAATACTGACACCAGACTCCTAAATAAATACAGACCCAAGACTAGACCCCTAAATGAATACAGACCCCAGACCAGACCCCTAAATAAATATAGACCCCAGACTAGACCCCTAAATAAATGCAGACCCCAAACCAGACAGCTAAATAAATACAGACCCCAGACCACACCCCTAAATATATGCAGTCCTTAGACCAGACCCCTAAATACAGACCCCAGACTAGATCCCTAAATAAATGCAGACACCAGACCAGACCCCTAAATAAATACAGACCCCAGACTGAACCCCTAAATAAATACAGACCCCAGACTAGACCCCTAATTGAATACAGACACCAAACCAGACCCCTAAATAAATACAGACCCAAGAGCAGACCCCTAAATAAATACAGACCCCAGACCAGATGCCTAAATAAATGCAGACCCCAGACCAGACGCCTAAATAAATGCAGACCCCAGACCGGACCCCTAAATAAATACAGACCCTAGACCAGACCCCAAAATAAATACAGACCCAAGACTAGACCCCTAAATGAACAGACCCCAGACCAGACACCTAAATCAATGCAGACCCCAGACCAGTCCCCTAAATAAATACAGACCCCAGACAAGACCCCTAAATAAATGCAGACCCAAGACTAGACCCCTAAATGAATACAGACCCCAGACTAGACCCCTAAATAAATACAGACCCCAGACTAGACCCCTAAATGAATACAGACCCCAGACTAGACCCATAAATAAATACAGAACCCAGACCAGACCCCTAAATAAATACAGACCACAGAAAAGACCCCTAAATGAATGCAGACCCCAGACTAGACCCCTAAATGAATACAGACCCCAGACAAGACCCCTAAATAAATAGACCCCGGACCGGACCCCTAAATAAATACAGACCCCAGACTAGACCCCTAAATAAATGCAAACCCCAGACTAGATCTCTAAATAAATACAGACCCCAGACCACACCCCTAAATAAATGCAGTCCTTAGACCAGACCCCTAAATACAGACCCCAGAGTAGACCCCTAAATGAATGCAGACCCCAGATTAGATACCTAAATAAATACAGACCCCAGACCAGACCCCAAAATAAATGCAGATCCCAGACCAGACCCCTAAATAAATACAGACCCAAGACTAGACCCCTAAATAAATACAGACCCCAGACCAGACCCCTAAATATTTAATGACCCCAGACCAGACCCCTAAATAAATTCAGACCCCAGACCAGACCCCTAAATAAATACAGACCCCATACTAGACCCCCAAATTAGTGCAGACCCCAGACCGGACACCAAAATGAATACAGACCCCAGACTAGACCCCTAAATGAATACAGACCCAAGAGCACACCCCTAAATAAATACAGACCCCAGACCAGATGCCTAAATAAATGCAGACCTCAGACCAGACGCCTAAATAAATGCAGACCCCAGACCGGACCCCTAAATAAATACAGACCCTAGACCAGACCCCAAAATAAATACAGATCCAAGACTAGACCCCTAAATGAACAGACCCCAGACCAGACACCTAAATCAATGCAGACCCCTAAATAAATACAGACCCCAGACAAGACCCCTAAATAAATGCAGACACAAGACTAGACCCCTAAATGAATACAGACCCCAGACTAGACCCCTAAATAAATACAGACCCCAGACTAGACCCCTAAATGAATACAGACCCCAGACTAGACCCATAAATAAATACAGACCCCAGACCAGACCCCTAAATAAATACAGACCACAGAAAAGACCCCTAAATGAATGCAGACCCCAGACTAGACCCCTAAATGAATGCAGACCCCAGACAAGACCCCTAAATAAATAGACCCCGGACCGGACCCCTAAATAAATACAGACCCCAGACTAGACCCCTAAATAAATGCAGACCCCAGACTAGATCTCTAAATAAATACAGACCCCAGACCACACCCCTAAATAAATGCAGTCCTTAGACCAGACCCCTAAATACAGACCCCAGAGTAGACCCCTAAATGAATGCAGACCCCAGATTAGATACCTAAATAAATACAGACCCCAGACCAGACCCCAAAATAAATGCAGATCCCAGACCAGACCCCTAAATAAATACAGACCCAAGACTAGACCCCTAAATAAATACAGACCCCAGACCAGACCCCTAAATATTTAATGACCCCAGACCAGACCCCTAAATAAATTCAGACCCCAGACCAGACCCCTAAATAAATACAGACCCCATACTAGACCCCCAAATTAGTGCAGACCCCAGACCGGACACCAAAATGAATACAGACCCCAGACTAGACCCCTAAATGAATACAGACCCCAAACCAGTCCCCTAAATTAATGCAGACTACAGACCAGACCCCTAAATAAATACAGACCACAGACCGGACCCCTAAATAAATACAGACCCCAGACTAGACCCTTAAATAAATGCAGACCCCAGACTAGACCTCTAAATAAATACAGACCCCAGACCACACCCCTAAAAATAAATGCAGACCTTAGACCAGACCCCTAAATAAATAAAGACCCCAGACCAGACCCCAAAATAATTACAGACCACAGACCTGACCCCTAAATGAATACAGACCCCAGACCTACACCTAAATAAATACAGACCCCAGACTGGACCCCAAAATGAATACAGACCACAGACCGGAATACTAAATAAATACAGACCCCAGACTAGACCCCT
The DNA here is from genome assembly GCF_050947455.1 of Rhinoderma darwinii. Taxonomy (NCBI): domain Eukaryota; kingdom Metazoa; phylum Chordata; class Amphibia; order Anura; family Rhinodermatidae; genus Rhinoderma; species Rhinoderma darwinii. The sequence goes on from NW_027461873.1 coordinate 469,647, forward strand.
AAATGAATACAGACCCCAAACCAGACCCCTAAATAAATACAGACCACAGACCGGACCACTAAATAAATACAGACCCCAGACTAAATCTCTAAATAAATACAGACCCCAGACTAGATCCCTAAATAAATGCAGACACCAGACCAGACCCCTAAATAAATACAGACCCCAGACCAGACCTCTAAATCAATGCAGACCACAGACCAGACCCCAAAATAATTACAGACCCCAGACCAGATGCCTAAATAAATTCAGACCCCAGACCGGACCCCTAAATAAATACAGACCCCAGACTGGACCCCTAAATAAATACAGATCCAAGACTAGACCCATAAACAAATACAGACCCTAGACTAGACCCCTAAATGAATACAGACCCCAGACCAGACCCCTAAATAAATACAGACCCCAGACCGGACCCCTAAATAAATACAGCCCCCAGACCAGACACCTAAATAAATACAGAACCAAGACTAGATCCCTAAATGAATACAGACCCCAGACCAGACCCCTAAATAAATACAGACCCCAGACCAGACCCCTAAATCAATGCAGACCACAGACCAGGCACCAAAATAATTACAGACCCCAAACCAGACCCCTAAATAAATACAGACCCCAGACTGGACCCCTAAATAAATACAGACCCCAGACTAGACCCCTAAATAAATGCAGACCCCTGACCGGACCCCTAATAAAATTCAGACCCCAGACTAGACCCCTAAATAAATAGACCCCAGACTAGACCCCCAAATTAATGCAGACCCCAGACCGGACCCCTAAATAAATACAGACCCCAGACTAGACCCCTAAATCAATGCAGACCACAGACCAGACCCCTAAATATTTACAGACCCCAGACCAGACCCCTAAATAAATACAGACCCCAAACCAGAACCCTAAATAAATACAGTCCCCAGAGCAGACCCCTAAATTAATGCAGACCACAGACCAGACCCCTAAATAAATACAGACCCAAGACTAGACCCCTAAATAAATACAGACCCCAGACCAGACGCCTAAATAAATGCAGACCCCAGACCGAACCCCTAAATAAATACAGACACCAGACCAGACCCCTAAATAAATACAGACCCCAGACCCCTAAATAAATACAGACCCAAGACTAGACCCCTAAATAAATACAGACACCAAACCAGACCCCTAAATAATTTCAGACCCCAGAGCAGACTCCTAAATTAATGCAGACCCCAGACCAGACCCCTAAATAAATACAGACCCCAGACCAGACCCCTAAATACAGACCCAAGACTAGACCCCCTAAATTAATACAGGCCACAGAGCAGACCCCTAAATCAATGCAGACCCCAGACCAGACTCCTAAATAAATGCAGACCTCAGACCGGACCCCTAAATATTTACAGACCCCAGACCAGACCCCTAAATAAATACAGACCCCAGACCAGACCCCTAAATAAATACAGACCCAAGACTAGACCCCTAAATGAACAGACCCCAGACCAGGCACCTAAATCAATGCAGACCCCAGACCAGTCCCCTAAATAAATACAGACCCCAGACAAGACCCCTAAATAAATGCAGACCCAAGACTAGACCCCTAAATGAATACAGACCCCAGACTAGACCCCTAAATAAATACAGACCCCAGACTAGACCCCTAAATGAATACAGACCCCAGACTAGACCCCTAAATAAATACAGACCCCAGACCAGACCCCTAAATAAATACAGACCACAGAAAAGACCCCTAAATGAATGCAGACCCCAGACTAGACCCCTAAATGAATACAGACCCCAGACAAGACCCCTAAATAAATAGACCCCGGACCGGACCCCTAAATAAATACAGACCCCAGACTAGACACCTAAATAAATACAGACCCCAGACCACACCCCTAAATAAATGCAGTCCTTAGACCAGACCCCTAAATACAGACCCCAGAGTAGACCCCTAAATGAATGCAGACCCCAGATTAGATACCTAAATAAATACAGACCCCAGACCAGACCCCTAAATAAATGCAGATCCCAGACCAGACCCCTAAATAAATACAGACCCAAGACTAGACACCTAAATAAATACAGACCCCAGACCAGACCCCTAAATATTTAATGACCCCAGACCAGACCCCTAAATAAATTCAGACCCCAGACTAGACCCCTAAATAAATACAGACCCCATACTAGACCCCCAAATTAGTGCAGACCCCAGACCGGACACCTAAATGAATACAGACCCCAGACTAGACCCCTAAATGAATACAGACCCCAAACCAGTCCCCTAAATTAATGCAGACTACAGACCAGACCCCTAAATAAATACAGACCACAGACCGGACCCCTAAATAAATACAGACCCCAGACTAGACCTCTAAATAAATACAGACCACAGACCTAAATAAATGCAGACCTTAGACAAGACCCCTAAATAAATACAGACCACAGACCTGACCCCTAAATGAATACAGACCCCAGACCTACACCTATAATAAATACAGACACCAGACTGGACCCCAAAATGAATACAGACCACAGACCGGACCACTAAATAAATACAGACCCCAGACTAGACCCCTAAATGAATACAAACCCCAAACCAGACCCCTAAATAAATACAGACCACAGACCGGACCACTAAATAAATACAGACCCCAGACTAAATCCCTAAATAAATGCAGACCCCAGACTAGATCTCTAAATAAATACAGACCCCAGACCACACCCCATATATATGCAGTCCTTAGACCAGACCCCTAAATACAGACCCCAGACTAGATCCCTAAATAAATGCAGACACCAGACCAGACCCCTAAATAAATACAGACCCCAGACCAGACCCCTAAATTAATGCAGACCACAGACCAGGCACCAAAATAAATACAGACCCCAGACTAGACCCCTAAATAAATGCAGACCCCTGACCGGACCCCTAATAAAATTCAGACCCCAGACTAGACCCCTAAATAAATAGACCCCAGTCTAGACCCCCAAATTAATGCAGACCCCAGACCGGACCCCTAAATAAATACAGACCCCAGACTAGACCCCTAAATCAATGCAGACCACAGACCAGACCCCAAAATATTTACAGACCCCAGACCAGACCCCTAAATAAATTCAGACCCCAGACTGGACCCCTAAATAAACACAGACCCCAGACTGAACCCCTAAATAAATACAGACCCCAGACTAGACCCGTAATTTAATACAGACCCCAAACCAGACCCCTAAATAAATACAGACCCCAGAGCAGACCCCTAAATTAATGCAGACCACAGACCAGACCCCTAAATAAATACAGACCCAAGACTAGACCCCTAAATAAATACAGACCCCAGACGCCTAAATAAATGCAGACCCCAGACCGAACCCCTAAATAAATACAGACACCAGACCAGACCCCTAAATAAATACAGACCCCAGACCAGACCCCTAAATAAATACCGACCCAAGACTAGACCCCTAAATAAATACAGACACCAAACCAGACACCTAAATAAATATAGACCCCAGAGCAGACTCCTAAATTAATGCAGACCCCAGACCAGACCCCTAAATAAATACAGACCACAGACCGGACCACTAAATAAATACAGACCCCAGACTAAATCCCTAAATAAATGCAGACCCCAGACTAGATCTCTAAATAAATACAGACCCCAGACCAGACCCCTAAATAAATACAGACCCAAGACTAGACCCCTAAATTAATACAGACCCCAAACCAGACCCCTAAATAAATACAGACCCAAGACTAGAACCCTAAATGAATGCAGACCCCTGACAAGACCGCTAAATAAAAACAGACCCCAGACCAGACCCCTAAATCAATGCAGACCACAGACCAGGCACCAAAATAAATGCAGACCCCAGACTGGACCCCTAAATAAATACAGACCCCAGACTAGACCCCTAAATAAATGCAGACCCCTGACCGGACCCCTAATAAAATTCAGACCGCAGACTAGACCTCTAAATAAATAGACCCCAGACTAGACCCCCAAATTAATGCAGACCTCAGACCGGACCCCTAAATAAATACAGACCCCAGACTAGACCCCTAAATAAATGCAGACCCCTGACAAGACCCCTAATAAAATTCAAACCCCAGACCAGACCCCTAAATAAATGCAGACCCAATACTAGACCCCTAAATAAATGCAGACCCAATACTAGACCCCTAAATAAATACAGACCCCAGACCAGACCCCTAAATAAATACAGACCCCAGATCAGACCCCTAAATCAATGCAGACCACAGACCAGGCACCAAAACAAATGCAGACCGCAGACTAGACCTCTAAATAAATAGACCCCAGACTAGACCCCCAAATTAATGCAGACCTCAGACCGGACCCCTAAATAAATACAGACCCCAGACTAGACCCCTAAAAAATGCAGACCCCTGACCGGAACCCTAATAAAATTCAAACCCCAGACCAGACCCCTAAATAAATGCAGACCCCAGACCAGACCCCTAAATAAATACAGACCCCATACTAGACCCCCAAATTAGTGCAGACTCCAGACCGGACACCTAAATTAATACAGACCCCAGACTAGACCGCCAAAATGAATACAGACCCCAAACCAGACCCCTAAATAAATACAGACCAGACTAGACCCTTAAATAAATGCAGACCCCAGACTAGACCTCTAAATAAATACAGACCCCAGACCGCACTCCTAAATAAATGCAGACCTTAGACCAGACCCCTAAATAAATACAGACCCCAGACCAGACCCCAAAATAATTACAGACCACAGACCTGACCCCTAAATGAATACAGACCCCAGACCTACACCTAAATAAATACAGACCCCAGACTGGACCCCAAAATGAATACAGACCCTAGACAAGACCCCTAAATAAATGCAGACCCTAGACCAGACCCCTAAATTAATACAGACCCCAAACCAGACCCCTAAATAAATACAGACCCCAGACCGGACCCCTAAATAAATGCAGACCCTAGACCAGACCCCTAAATACAGACCCAAGACTAGACCCCTAAATAAATGCAGACCCTAGACCAGACCCCTAAATAAATACAGACCCAAGACTAGACCGCTAAATGAATACAGACCACAGACCGGACCACTAAATAAATACAGACCTCAGACTAGACCCCTAAATAAATGCAGACCCCAGACTAGATCTCTAAATAAATACAGACCCCAGACCACACCCCTAAATAAATGCAGAGCCCAGAGTAGACCCCTAAATGAATGCAGACCCCAGACTAGATCCCTAAATAAATGCAGACCCTAGACCGGTCCACTAAATAAATACAGACCCAAGACCAGACCCCTAAATGAATACAGACCCCAGACAAGACCCCTAAATCAATGCAGACCACAGACCCCTAAATATTTAATGACTTCAGACCAGACCCCTAAATAAATTCAGACCCCAGACCAGACCCCTAAATAAAAACAGACCCCAGACTAGACCCCTTAATAAATACAGACCCCAGACCAGACCCCCAAATTAATGCAGACCACGTACCTGACGCCTAAATAAATACAGACCCCAGACTAGACTCCTAAATAAATACAGACCCCAGACCAGACTCCTAAATGAATGCAGACCCCAGACCAGACTCCTAAATAAATACAGACCCCAGACCAGACCCCTAAATGAATACAGACCCCTAAATAATTACAGACCCCAGACCAGACGCCTAAATAAATTCAGACCCCAGACCGGACCCCTAAATAAATACAAACCCCAGACTGGACCCCTAAATTAATGCAGACCATGTACCAGACCCCTAAATCAATGCAGACCCTAGACCAGACCCCTAAATAAATACAGACCCCAGACCAGACCCCCAAATTAATGCAGACCCCAGACCGGACCCCTAAATAAATGCAGACCCTAGACCAGACCCCTAAATAAATACAGACCCAGGAAAAGAGTACTAAAAGAATACAGAACTCAGACCAGACCCCTAAATAAATACAGACCCCAGACCAGACCCCCAAATTAATTCAGACCCCAGACCGGAACCCTAAATGAATACAGACCCCAGACTAGACCACTAAATAAATACAGACCACAGACTAGATCCCTAAATAAATACAGACCACAGACTAGACCCATAAATAAATGCAGACCCTAGACCAGACCCCTAAATAAAAACAGACCCCAGACCAGACCCCCAAATTAATTCAGACCCCAGACCGGAACCCTAAATGAATACAGACCCCAGACTAGACCACTAAATAAATACAGACCACAGACTAGATCCCTAAATAAATACAGACCACAGACTAGACCCATAAATAAATGCAGACCCTAGACCAGACCCCTAAATAAAAACAGACCCCAGAACAGACCCCCAAATTAATTCAGACCCCAGACCGGAACCCTAAATGAATACAGACCCCAGACTAGACCACTAAATAAATACAGACCACAGACTAGATCCCTAAATAAATACAGACCCCAGAACAAACCCATAAATAAATACAGACCCCAGACCAGACCCCTAAATAAATACAGACCCCAGACCAGACACCTAAATAAATGCAGACCCCAGACCAGACCCCTATATCAATGGAGACCACAGACCAGTCCCCTAAATAAATACAGACCCCACACCAGACCCCTAAATAAATACAGACCCCAGACCAGACCCCTAAATAAATACAGACCCCTGACCGGACCCCTAAATAAATGCAGACCCCAGACTGGACCCCTAAATAAATACAGACCCCAGACCAGACCCCCAAATTAATGCAGACCATGTACCGGACGCCTAAATAAATACAGACCCAAGACTAGAGCACTAAATAAATGCAGACCCCAGACCAGACCCCCAAATAATTACAGACTCCAGACCAGACGCCTAAATAATTACAGACCACAGACCAGACCCCCAAATAATTACAGACTCCAGACCAGACGCCTAAATAAATTCAGACCCCTGACCGGACCCCTAAATAAATGCAGACCCCAGACTGGACCCCCAAATTAATGCAGACCATGTACCGGACGCCTAAATAAATACAGACCCAAGACTAGAGCACTAAATAAATGCAGACCCCAGACCAGACACCTAAATAAATACAGACCCCAGATCAGACCCCTTAATAAATAAAGATCCCAGACCAGACCCCTAAATAAATGCAGACCCCAGACACAACCCCTAAATAAATACAGACCCCAGACCAGACCCCTAAATAATTACAGACCCCAGACCAGACCCCTAAATAATTACAGACCCCAGACCAGACCCATAAATAAATACAGACCACAGACTGGACCCCTAAATAAATAGACCCCTAACTAAATACAGACCCCAGACCAGACCCCTAAATAACTACAGACCCCAGACCCGACCCCTAAATAAATACAGACCCCAGACCACTTCCCTAAATAAATACAGATCACAGACCAGACCCCTAAATAAATACAGACCCCAGACCAGACCCCTAAATACAGACCCCAGACTGGACCCCTAAATAAATAGACCCCAGACTAGAACCCTAAATAAATGCAGACCCCAGACCAGACCCCTAAATAAATGCTGACCCCAGACCGGACCACTAAATAAATACAGACCCTAGACTAGACTACTAAATAAATACAGACCCCAGACCAGACCCCTAAATTAATGCAGGCCACAGACCAGACCACTAAATAATTACAGACCCCTGACCAGACCCCTAAATAATTACAGACCCCAGACCAGACCCCTAAATAATTACAGACCCCAGACCAGACCCATAAATAAATACAGACCACAGACTGGACCCCTAAATAAATAGACCCCTAACTAAATACAGACCCCAGACCAGACCCCTAAATAACTACAGACCCCAGACCCGACCCCTAAATAAATACAGACCCCAGACCACTTCCCTAAATAAATACAGACTAGACTACTAAATAAATACAGACCCCAGACCAGACCCCTAAATCAATGCAGGCCACAGACCAGACCACTAAATAATTACAGACCCCTGACCAGACCCCTAAATAAATACAGACCCCAGACCAAACCCCTAAATACAGACCCCAGAACGGACCCCTAAATAAATACAGACCCCAGACCGGACACCTAAATACAGACCCAAGACTAGACCCCTAAATAAATGCAGTCCCCAGACCACACCCCTAAATAAATACAGACCCCAGACCAGACCCCTAAAAAAAGGCAGACCCCCAGACCAGACCCCTAAATAAATACAGACCCCAGACCAGACCCCTAAATAAATACAGACCCCAGACCAGACCCCTGAATAAATACAGACCCCAGACCAGGCCCCTAAATAAATGCAGACCCCAGACCAGACCCCTAATCAATGGAGACCACATACCAGTCTCCTAAATAAATACAGACCCCAGACTAGACCCCTAAATAAATACAGACCCCAGACCCCTAAATAAATACAGACCCCAGACCAGACCCCTAAATAAATACAGACCCCAGACCAGACCCCTGAATAAATACAGACCCCAGACCAGGCCCCTAAATAAATGCAGACCCCAGACCAGACCCCTAATCAATGGAGACCACATACCAGTCTCCTAAATAAATACAGACCCCAGACTAGACCCCTAAATAAATACAGACCCCAGACCCCTAAATAAATACAGACCCCAGACCAGACCCCTAAATAAATACAGACCCCTAAATATAAACCCAGATTCTATATTGTGGATGAAAAGGGTTTTGCCAATAACCTGAACAAATAACCGTTGTTTATCTCTACTGTAGGAGTGGCATGTATTGCTACTGTGTTCTGCAGACCCCTGACCAGGCCATAAGAAACCCTGGTTGGGAAACACAGCTCTGGACACTAGACTGGCACTCATGATGCCCACATCAGACATAGCAGAGCAGGTTACTGCCAGGCAGGTGCCACCTGAGGATTCCATGACCTCTGACATCACGTGACCTGCACACGACCAACTGCCGTTTACTTTCAACTGTCGACGGCAGCGATCGGACTGAAGTCTACAGGTAGGACGATATTGGTGAAAATGGCGTCCAATGGACATGGAGAAGACGAAGAGAAGCGAGAAGAGGAGAAGAGGAAGAGGGAGGAGGACAGCGTCACCGGATTCAAGAAGATGACGAAGAAGAGGAGAGGAGCCAAGGACAGAGGATTGGAGGATGAGGAGCCAAGACCTGGGAGCAGCCAAGACCCTGGAACATCCAGCCCCTATGCCAGGCTTACCATCAGCCGCTTCACCATCCACCAGGTCCTGGGTAGGGGCAGCTTTGGCAAAGTGAGTAGAATATCTAAATATTTCATTTTATAGGGTGGTAAACCTAAAGTTTACCTTTTATCTCCATCAATTGTTCTCTGTTGTCACCATGTTATGCTAGATGGATGATGGGTGTAGTGTTCTCCTATGGGATGCCTAATAGGACATCCAGAAGTATTCCTGCCCCCATAACCACTACTTTAGTTTTTCATTTTAGTATTTTTCTGTCGACATATGAGAGATTTTGATTTTTGGGGGCACGAGTTGTCGTTTTTAATGGCTCCATTCAATGTTCCATATCATTTACTGGGAACATTGTAAAAGGCTGGTTTTTTTTAGGTGAAATAGCAAAAAAAAACAAAACAGCAATTCCTCCATTGGTTTAATAATTTGGCTTTTATGGTGTTAACTAAGTGGTAAAAATGACATGTTACCTTTATTCTGCGGGTCAGTACAATAACGGGGATACCAAAATTATATTGGTTTATTTTTTATACTTTTTATCCAATAAAAACAATTTGTAAAGAAATTAATTTGGTGTGTCTCCATATTCTGAAACCCAGAATTTTTTTTATTTTCCTGTTGATGGGGCGGTGTGAGGACTTCTTTTTTGTGGGGCGAGCTGTACTGTTTATTGGTACTATTTTGGGTTACATAAAACTTTTAATCACTTTTTAACTTTTTATTCCATTTTTCGAGGAGCTAAACAAAACGAAACAGAAAAAAGTTTATTTATTTATTTTGACTGCAATATTTATGTATCGCTTGAATTGTTCTTTTAGCCTCCCCCTATTAAGCTTAGTAGGAGGACCAAGTTGGCAGACCTTGGGGTCTCCATTAGGCCCCCTGGCTGCCATGACAACTATCTACACACTGTGATCGCGCTGCGGGTAGGGGTGATGGGGTGACAGCGGGAGCTTACCTCTATTTAACTGTTTAGATGCCACGGTCGCTATTATAGCGTATAATCCTGCTCCATACTACCCCCACCAACTAAGATAATTATGTCAAATGTGGGTAAGGCGTGAAGACCTCTCCATACAGGACCCAACAGCAGACACTGCATTATGCTGGGAGCTCAGCTTTGTTCTGCTGTAGAGTCCTGGGCACTACCCGACTGACCCACCTCTCTGTCCACCCCTGTTCCTTCTTCTTCTCATGAGGAATCTCCATTTGTTTTCCTCAGGTGGTCCTGGCATCAGTCCCCGGCCGAAACACCTACATGGCCGTAAAAATGATCACCAAACGGGACAATACGGACGAAATTATGAGAGAGCGGCGGATACTCCTAGCGGCCAGACACTGCCCGTTCCTATGCCACCTCTATGCCGCACATCAATCTGAGGAGCGGGCATTTTTTATCACGGAGTATCTGTCCGGTGGCAGCCTGGAGGCTTTGATCAGGATGTGCGGCTGCTTGAACATCGGCAACGTAAGGCGAGTAAATAATCAGGAGACTGAGGGGGGTGGAAAGAAGAAAAGATGAGGGGGGAGGTCAGATGAAGGATAATACAGAGAATGCAGAATACAGGCTGCCATAATCAGCGCCTCCTCTCTGCTAGAGACCGCACACACTCCATCATAACATGATATTAGGGAATTGATAGAGGAAGATTTCATGACATTGAGACTCCGCTCTGTTCTCCCCATCAGATTCTACACAGCAGAGATGATATGTGGCCTCCAGTTCCTCCATGGACACAACATCGTCCACCGGTAAGCAGAACTTCCCCCTTCTTTCATTCTCCTTTACATGCTGGAAACAGTGCACCCAGCTTTCCTACACTCCTGAATGGCTATTCTGCTTGGTGGTGAAATGACCCATCCCCCGTCTCCTGGATCACTGGGCGGATTTGTCATTCTCTCGTCTTATTTCTTTGCAGAGATCTAAAGCCGGAGAATATAATGTTGGATGCAGATGGCCACGTCCGTATCATCGACCTGGGATTGGCCCAAGATGGCTTCACCGCCTCCAATAAGATCCGTGGAGTGACGGGAACGTTGCATTACATGGCCCCCGAGGTGCTTCTTAGAAAAAAATACGGCACCGCAGTTGACTGGTGGAGCCTGGGGATTGTGGTGTCCAGGATGGCAGCAGGACGCTCCCCATTTTACAACGGCCCCGTCAGGCAAATGGCTATCAAAGCCATCACCACCGCGAAGCCTAAATTTCCAACTTGGCTTAATCCTGACGTGAAACATCTGACCAAGAGACTGGTCCGTAAAAATTCTAAGAGGCGCCTCGGTGTGTGCGGGAACATCAGAGAGCATCCATTCTTCTCCACCATCGGCTGGGAGGAACTGCAGGAGAGGAGGGCACAGCCACCATTTACACCATTTGTGCCCGTTCTGGAGAACCAACATCTGAAGTGGCCAGAGAATAACAAAGCCCTTCACCCCTTGGCCGGGTTCAGCTTCATGTCACCAAGCTGGAACCAATAAGATCTCAGGACAAGGGCCCAGAACTTCATGCCTCCTGACCCGCGCCTCAAGTCTCTGCTGCTGTATGTTACCTCGGCTGCCCAGACCATCATCTCTCTCCTTACCATCTTCATGCCACACCTCTGCCATCTTGCTGCTGCACCAGAGCCTTGACTTGCCATCCTCCAATCCCGGGCAGGCATCTGACATCACTCCAGCCTGAAGATCCTCTACACCCCCCAGGAGCGGCCTGTGCTTAGTTTCCATCTGGGGAGATCAGGAATAATAGCCGCATGTTGTAGTCCTGGGGCCGGAGCGGCCATTATACCTGATCTCACCTCAGCACAGGCCAGGTAAGTAATGCACCCACATCACCCACATCACTCACATCACCCCACTATATAATAAGTATAGACACCACACTACATGATAAGTATAGACACCCGCATATAGACACATAGTACATTTAGATTAGACTTTAGCCTTTGATCCTGGGATTATTCTGATCGCCATATTTGGGGTCAGGAAGGAATTTTCCCCCCTTAATATGAGGACAATTGGCTCATTCCTCACAGGGGGTTTTCGCCTTCCTCTTGATCAACACGGCCTTAAATAGGTTTAGGATGATAGAGTAATAAGTAGTAACACACATAAGTGACATAATATAAATATAGAAAATAATTTAAAAAAAATCTTAATTTAATACAATTTATAGTTTACACATAAATAAATACAGCAGTTCATTAAAAATAATAATATAAAGAATGAATAATTTTCCCCTAGTCTTTCCCCATATTACACGTTACACTTCAGCCTTTGATCCTGGGATTTATGCCGATCGCCATATTTGGGGTCAGGAAGGAATTTCCCCCCCTAATATGAGGACAATTGGCTCATTCCTCACAGGGGGTTTTCGCCTTCCTCTGGATCAACACGGCCTTTAGATAGGTTTAGTATAATAGATAAATAGATGACACATACATATACACAGTATATAATAATAGTAGTCTTAATACTTCTAGAATAATCTCCTAATAATAAAATATAACCTTCCCTTATCTGTAAATAAAACTTTCCTTTTACCCCCTACATCTTTGTGCTTGTTTTTATTCCCATTGGACTTCTGTGTAGTAAATGTTGTCCGAGCTCTGAGACCCCCACCAATCACTAGAACGAAGCAGCTGAAGGTCTCGTGTGAGCGCTCAGCCGCTTCCTGTCTGTTCAGCTTTTTCCGGAAAAATGTATCGGCTCATAGACTTTCTATTGAGTCCGTTCACCGATACATTTATTTCTGGAAAAAGCCGAACAAACACAAAGCGACTGAGCGCTCACACGGGGGCTTCAGCTGCTTCGTTCTAGTGATTGGTGGGGGTCTCAGTGCTCGGACCCCCACCAATCCAATCTTCTGACGTGTCACTATGTCACTATGACATGTCAGAAGTTTGTCAAACGTTTAGCTACACTTTAAAGGTATATGTCAGATTTAAAGCCCAAATGTGGTGTGAACAGAGCCTTACAGGGGTTGTCAGGTTCTTACAATACCGTTTTGCTAGAGGGGTCCAGTAATCTGTGGGGGAACTTGCTGCAAGAGTTTAATTTCCCTACAGCATCTCTAAAGGGGAAGTAAAGTATTACACAGTTCTATAATCACCGGGCTGTGCATGTAATACATGGATGTGATGGTCCTCCTGAGCAGGAGATGATGTTTGTAGCCCCTCTCCATTCTGGATAATTAATCAGGGTCCTGAACGGGGGAACCCACACGATTACCCCAAAATTCCCTAATAGGGCATTTGAAAATGGGGTTTCCAAACCAGAAAACAGCTTTATTGGTTATATAATGATAAGTGAGAGTTTGTTACAATGTATCAGCGCAGGAGAGAGCTGAAGTACAGGCTATTTAGATTGTGGAGGATTATCTAAACGGGATACACTGAATGGGGCACAGTGGAGGATGGAGGATCGGCTACAATGCTGCCCCCTACAGTCAGGGCCCTCACCTCATGGATGCTCCTGTTACCAGATCCTTCACACCAGAGATCAACATTCATGAAGAAGAAAAATCCCCTGCAGAGACGTCCACACCGAGAGATCCAATAGGACTGGTCTATACAAGGAGTCGTCATATCCGGGGGCATATTTACAGCCATGCCCCCATATAATAAATACTTTATTCCTGTATACATGAGAAGTTCTACAACTTTATAATATCATTTATGTTTCAATTACTCACCATTTTCAAGATCTGTTTGCTGTCAGTGAATGAGGACACTCTTGCTCACATTCAGATGCAGTGAACCTGTACATCGCTAGTCCTGCTCTCAGCTAAGAAACATAAAGTAGAAAAGGAAGTTGTAGAACTTTTCATTTATACAGCGATTAAGCTTTAGTTACATAAAATCGGAAAACACACAGGAAGAGGATTCATTACCGGTAGTACTACAGTGATCTGGTGCCCGCAGGTATCTAATGGTAAATACGGCCCTGGTGGGTACCTCACCTTTATGTGACAGGCCATAAAATGTCATATAGGAAAAAACGTAAGAAAGAACTTACCATACGGGGATCATATATGTTATGTCGCTGGAAGAAACCTGCAGCACTGACACCAATGGAACATGAGGATGACGCCTCTCAATGTGCCGTCCATCACCCCCATCATCCCACGAGTTTCACTCCACCTGTGACTCTGCCGACTAAGGTGAATACTGACTAAACACAAACTCTGACCGGCCTCATCACTAGTCCATATTGTCATACAGCCGCCTCCGATCCCTAATCCAGTGGTGGTGAACTAACCCTTATCCACTTACATGTGGTTTCCAGTAGTCAGTGGTACATATAATATCCAGAGACTAGTGGTCAGTGGTACATATAGTATCCACAGTCTGGTGGCCAGTGAGTAAATATAGTATTCAGAGTCTGGTGGTCAGTGGTATATATAGTATCCAGAGTCTGGTGGTCAGTCGTACATTCAGTATCCAGAGTCTTGTGGTCAGTGGTATATATAGTATCCAGAGTCTAGTGGTCAGTGGTACATATAGTATCCAGAGTCTGGTGGTCAGTGGTACATATAGTATCCAGAGTCTAGTGGTCAGTGGTACATATAGTATCCACAGTCTGGTGGCCAGTGAGTAAATATAGTATTCAGAGTCTGGTGGTCAGTGGTATATATAGTATCCAGAGTCTGGTGGTCAGTCGTACATTTAGTATCCAGAGTCTTGTGGTCAGTGGTATATATAGTATCCAGAGTCTAGTGGTCAGTGGTACATATAGTATCCATAGTCTGGTGGTCAGTGGTACATATAGTATGCAGAGTCTGGTGTTCAGTGGTATATATATAATATCCAGAGTCTAGTGTTCAGGGGCACACGTGGTCATAAACGGCTGTTTGGACACACGGCAGGGTTCAGAAGGGAAAGAGCGCCATTTGGAGTTCAAATTTAGCTGGAATGGTTTGCAGAGGCCATGTCACATTTGCAAAGCCCCTGAGTGGCCAAAACAGTGGAAACCCCCCAAAAGTGACTCCATTTGGGAAACTACACCCCTCAAGGAATTTATCTAGGGGTATAGTAGGGGTATAGTGAGCATTTAAAAAAATATGTCAATTAAAAATCCATGGGCTTCTCTAAGGGACGGACCCTGGGAGGCGTGGTGCTTTAGCATACCCGTGGTGATGCCACTGTAGCTTATATGATCACGGCTAGTGGTTTAACCCCTTCCCGACATTTGCCGTATAGATACGTCATGGAAAGCCATGACTTCCCGCAAATTGCCGTATCCATACGCCAAATGAAGAAGGGGTTACAGTGGAAAAAATAAAAGTTACAAAGTAAAGATGGCTGCTGTTCATAACAGCAGACCATCTTTACGCGAGGGCTAGGGGGGTGGCTCAACCGCCCCTCATCGGCGATCGCTGCAATTGGCCGGTCAATTCAGAGCGGCCAATTGCGGCCGTTTGCGGCTTTCACCAATCACTGTGCCACAGGGCACAGTGATATGGTGGTGATTGGTGCTGCCTAGGACAGCACCAGTCCCTGCCATGTAGCGATGACGAGGTGGCTGGGATGCCATCCCCCCGATCGCTACGATTGGTTGGTCTGCACCGATTGACCAATCGCAGCCATGGCGAGTGTTTGAAACACCCTCCACCAGCTCTGCCCACCTCATTCCGGTTAGGAACGGTGAGCAGAGCTGGTGTGACCATCTGTGAGCCATACTTACCGAATCTGAGGCCTTCTGTGCTGCCATCCTGCTGTGACGTCTTCATCTGACTGCTTCCTGCTGCAGAGTGAACCTTCGTCATCATCATCTGTGCTGCTGCTGATTTATTTTTTTTAGCAGCACTTGTTTTTTTCCTAAACTTCTTATCCCTGTACCCTTCCCCCTCCCCCTCTTTCCCTTGTTACGTCCTGTGGCCGCTGAGTGTGGATCAGTGACCACCATCACTGACCGCCAATATTTGGCACAGGACTTTTTTTTATTTTTTGCACCTCCCTGTGTGCATCCTGCGGCCACTGAGTGCTGATCAGTGACCGCCATCACTCATCAGCATCTGTGGTCATTTTTTTTGACGCTACGTTTTTTTCATCTTTTTCTACCCGCACCAATTTACTGTGTGCTTCCTGTGCCGCTGAGCGCTGATCAGTGACCGTCATCACTGATCGGATCAATTATAGGTGCAGGGTTTTTATTTTGTGGCCTTTTTTTTACTGCACCTTTTTTTTTGGGTGCGCCCTGGGGCCACTGAGTGCTGAGTCTAATAATCAGCCTCAGTGGTCATTTGTTTACGCAGGGTAGCGTTAGGGCGTTAGAGTAGCGGACGTTTACTGATGTCCGTTTTGTAAAATAAATATATAGCAGAAGTTATAGCTCTATGTTATTTATACAGTTTGAGTAAATCTACAGCTTCTCGTCAGCGTCTGTTTACTGACGGACATTCAGCTTTTTTGTAACTGAAGTTCGGTCACTACATTTTTGATAGCGCAGCGACACAGTTGTAGCTCAAGTTTTTTCACAGTTCTATAATGAACGTGCAGTCAATTTCTTTCTCCTAAATTTTTCTTATAGTTCTTTTTGTTTTCCTATAAATGTCATATACACGTGTAAAAGCACAACATACACAACCACCTCTATAAATATAAATGGAGTATTACACGTGTTGAAGCACTACATACCCCCCTAATAAAAATGTCCCATTCATCTCAATGGGTCTATTCAGCAGAAGAGGCATCCGCCATCCTGGTCCTGACACTGAATCAGCCAGCGCGGGAGAAGAGGAAATTGCCCCATTCCTATTGACCTCCTCATCATCATCATCCTCATCCAGTGATGAGGAACCCCCGCAAAGACGCCCCAGGACATCAGCTGAGGCAAACCCACAAATGAGTGATACCCTGTGGAACCCACCCCCTGATAATTATGAGCCTCACATTCCGGATTTCACAGGGAGCTCAGGAATTCGGTTAGAGACTGTAGGCCTCACAGAAATGGACTATTTCAAGCTCTTTTTCTCTGAGGATTTTGTTAATTTAATGGCAGCCCAGACAAATTTATACGCCCGGCAATTTTTAGCCCAAAACCCCACGTCATCATTTGCTAGGTGGACCCCCATAGAGGCAGCGGAGATTATTAAATTTTGGGGCCTTGTCCTACATATGGGCCTAGTAAAAAAGCCAGCGATTAGGCAATACTGGAGTGCGGACAGTTTATACAGCACCCCATTATACCGCATGGCAATGACCCGGGCACGTTTTGAAATAATTCTGACATTTTTGTATTATAAGGATAATGCACAGTGCCCGCCCCGTGATGACCCCACATACGACCGCCTATTCAAGATCAGGCCAATGATTGATTATTTCTGCACCAAATTTCAGGAAGTGTACACCCCCGAAAAGAACATAGCAATAGACGAGTCCTTTTTACATTTTAAGGGGAGACTAAATTTCCGCCAATACCTGCCAAGCAAGAGGGCGAGGTATGGAATTAAAATGTAGAAGCTGTGCGGGAGTAGCTCAGTGTGCACCTACAGGTTTAGGGTTTATGAAGGGAAGGACGCCAGGATAGAACCCCCAGAATGCCCCCCTGTCCTGGGGGTTAGTGGGAAAATAGTGTGGGACTTGGTGCACCCACTGCTGGACCAGGGTTACCCCCTTTACGTGGATAACTTCTATACCAGCGTCCCACTATTTAACTGCCTCTCCACCAGAAGTCCTGCAGCATGCGGCACCGTGCGCAAAAACCAGAGAGGCCTCTCTAAAAATCTGATTGGGCAACCCCTAAGAGAAGGAGAAAGCAGGTCGCTAAATAGCGAGAACATGTTGCTGGACAAGTATAAGGACAAGAGGGACGTCCTTATGTTGACCACAATGCACGGTAGCGGCAGAACCCCTGTCCCTGTCCAAGGTACCACCACAATGACCCCCAAGCCAGACTGCATCCTCGGCTACAATAAGTACATGGGAGGGGGTGATCTTTCTGATCAAGTACTGAAGCCGTACAGTGCCATGCGGAAAACACAGGGACATTCCTTAATTTTCAAGAGGTGCTGATCAAGGCCCTTGTATTTGGGGACCAGGAAGGGGAGAGCCCCAGTACTTCTAGAAGCGATGGTCCACGTATTGTACCAGGGCAACACTTTCCTGGAGGAATCCCCTCCACTGGTAAAAAGGGAAGGAGCCAAAAAAGGTGCAAAGTGTGTTACAAAAGGGGGAGAAGACGAGACACAACTTATCATTGTGAAACCTGCCCCGACATATCTGGCCTGTGCATAAAGGAGTGCTTCAAAGTTTATCACACATCCATGGATTTTTAAATGACACATTTTTTTTTAAATGCTCACTATACCCCTAGATAAATTCCTTGAGGGGTGTAGTTTCCCAAATGGAGTAACTTTTGGGGGGTTTCAACTGTTTTGGCCACTCAGGGGCTTTGCAAATGTGACATGGCCTCTGCAAACCATTCCAGCTAAATTTGAACTCCAAATGGCGCTCTTTCCTTTCTGAGCCCTGCCGTGTGTTCAAACAGCCGTTTATGACCACACGTGGGGTATTGTTTTACTCGGGAGGAACTGCTCTACAAATGTTGGGGTGCTTTTTCTCCTTTAGTCATGTGGGAATGAAAACAAATTAGCTAAACCTACATTTTCTTTGCAAACATATAGATTTTCATTTTCACCACCTAATTCCAATAATTTATGCAAAAAACCTGTGGCGTCAAAATGCTCACTATACCCCTAGATCATTTCCTTATGGGGTGTAGTTTCCAAAATGGGGTCACTTGTGGGGGTTTCCACTGCTTTTTCTCCTCAGGGGCTTTGCAAATCCGACGTGGCCTTCGCAAACCATTCCTGCTAAATTTGAGCTCCAAAAGCCAAATGGCGCTCTTTCCCTTCTAAGCCCTGCCGTGTGTCCAAACAGCCGTTTATGACCACATGTGGGGTATTGTTTTAGGCCCCATGCACACGAGCATATTTTTTTCCTCCCGTAATTACTGGCGTAAATACGGGTCCTTTGTCCACTGCAGCCTGTGATTGGCCTGTGATTGGCTGCAGCGGTCACATGGGATGAAACGTCATCCCGGGAGGCCGGAATGGAGGAAGAAGCAGGGAGTTCTGGGTAAGTTAACTTTTAATACTATTAACCCAAGCGGTAGTCACTGTCCCGGGTGCTGAAAGAGTTACAGCCGATCAGTTAATTTTTTCAACACCCTGGACAGTGACTATCCCCTGATGTCGCCTAGCAACGCTCCCGTAATTACGGGTGCACACACGTAGCCACCCGTAATTACGGGAGCCCCATAGTCTTCTATGGGCCTGCCGGTGTCGTAATTACGGCCTGAAATAGGACATGTTCCATATTTTTAAACGGCATGGACACCTTCCCGTAAACAAACGGGAAGGTACCCATGGCCAATAGAAGTCTATGGGCCCGTAATTACCGCCTGTAATTACGGGCGTTTTTACGTTCGTGTGCATGGGGCCTTACTCAAGAGAAACTGCTCTACAAATGTTGGGGTGCTTTTTCTCCTTTAGTCCTTGTGATAATGAAAACAAATGAGCTAAACCTACATTTTCTTTGCAAACATGTAGATTTTAATTTTCACGGCCTAATTCCAATAATTTCTGCAAAAAAACCTGTGGGTTCAAAATGCTCACTATACCCCTAGATAATACATAGATAAAAAGAAATATATATATATTTAAGAAAAAAAAAATTGTGTGTTTTCCCTCCCTGATAGCCTGCCAGGAGAGGGAGAAGTTAGGGGTGGGAGGGGTGGCGTCGGTGCCGCGAGTGGCGTGGGGGAGAGGTGCCGCGAGAGGGGTGGTCAGTCCCGCGAGGGGGGGTGACGGGGGAGCGGTGCCGCGAGAGGGGGGGGATGGGGGTTCCATGGGAATGGAAAAGCCTGAGCGGAAGGGGGGCGCCAAAGAGCAGCCCCATCAAAACAGCTGATCCCTGTATGCTGGGTGGCTGTAGTAGCGATCTGTTTTGATACAGCTGCTCTGCGGCGCCCCCTCCTTCAGCCTGGCCTTGTAGGTTTGGCCCCCCTGTAAATAGTGCCATACAGCCCCCCCTGTAGACAGTGCTATGCAGCCCCCTCCTTTAGACAGTGCCATATAGCCCCCGGGGTAAGACGCCTCATGCAGATGCTCTCCTCTTCCTCCCCAGCAGCACAGTGCTCCGGGGTAAGACGCCTCATGCAGCTGCTCTCCTCTTCCTCTCCAGCCGCACAGTGCTCCGGGGTAAGACGCCTCATGCAGCTGCTCTCCTCTTCCTCCCGAGCCGCACAGTGCTCCGGGGTAAGACGCCTCATGCAGCTGCTCTCCTCTTCCTCCCCGGCCGCACAGTGCTCCGGGGTAAGACGCCTCATGCAGCTGCTCTCCTCTTCCTCCCCAGCAGCACAGTGCTCCGGGGTAAGACGCCTCATGCAGCTGCTCTCCTCTTCCTCCCCAGCCGCACAGTGCTCCGTGGTAAGACGCCTCATGCAGCTGCTCTCCTCTTCCTCCCCAGCCGCACAGTGCTCCGGGGTAAGACACCTCATGCAGCTGCTCTCCTCTTCCTCCCCAGCCGCACAGTGATCCGGGGTAAGACGCCTCATGAAGCTGCTCTCCTCTTCCTCCTCGGCCGCACAGTGCTCCGGGGTAAGACTCCTCATGCAGCTGCTCTCCTCTTCCTCCCCAGCCGCACAGTGCTCCGGGGTAAGACTCCTCATGCAGCTGCTCTCCTCTTCCTCCCCAGCAGCACAGTGCTCCAGGGTAAGACGCCTCATGCAGCTGCTCTCCTCTTCCTCCCCGGCCGCACAGTGCTCCGGGGTAAGACTCCTCATGCAGCTGCTCTCCTCTTCCTCCCCAGCCGCACAGTGCTCCGGGGTAAGACGCCTTATGCAGCTGCTCTCCTCTTCCTCCCCAGCCGCACAGTTCTCCGGGGTAAGACGCCTCGTGCAGCTGCTCTCCACTTCCTCCCCAGCCGCACAGTGCTCCGGGGTAAGACGCCTCATGCAGCTGCTCGGGGGCCGCTCTGACATTGCTTCATGCTCTAATCAGCTGCTAGAGACGGAGATAAGAGCTTCTTTTACTGAGCAGAAGCTGTGATTGGTAGAAGGGCCTGTCAGCTGACAAGTGCTCCACCAATCAGCAAAAGGGAAGCTCTGACCTCACACTGACCATTGCAGGACATGGAGGGGGAGGGCTCTCTGGCTGCATCAGCGTATGTGGAGGGGGAGTCAACCTGATAACATCCACTGCTTCCTGTCAATGAATGAAAAACACCAGCAGCAGGAGGATGTAGGACCCTGCCCTATCTGCATCCTGGAGACACTGGGACAATCTGCTGCACATCTGTGGGCTGGTGAATGTCTGATGCAGGGTCATGTGTTGTGGGGGAAGGTAGGGGGACATTGTTTCAGATGCTCTGCACTTTATTGGGGGGGGGAGGGATGAGAGGATACTGTGTGCTGGGGACTATATAGGCTTTGTGTGACATGGGAGTTGTATGTGGGGGTGGTATTAGGCCTGTACACTGTAAGAGGGGGATTATAGGCCCATGTTTGTGGGGGTAAGGGTATGATCATACATTGTATGTTATTTTACAACAAGAGCACCCCCCCCCCACTCGATCGATGGCCTATGCCATTACTTTATGATTGATGGGGATCCAGCCTCTGGGTCCCCGACCAGAGAATGAAGGGGCCGCAGTGCTGATATAACCCTGTGTCCCCTTTACTGTGTTTCCCTGCGCACCAGCACCCCAGCTGCCCGGCGGTGCAAGGAGCTGCAGCACGACCCCATTCACAGCATCACCCCAGCTGCCCGGCGGTGCAAGGAGCTGCAGCACGACCCCGTTCACAGCATCACCCCAGCTGCCCAGCGGTGCAAGAAGCTGCAGCACGACCCCATTCACAGCAGCACCCCAGCTGCCCGGCGGTGCAAGGAGCTGCAACATGACCCCATTCACAGCAGCATCCCAGCAGCCCGGCGGTGCAAGGAGCTGCAGCACGACCCCGTTCACAGCATCCCCCCAGCTGCCCGGCGGTGCAAGGAGCTGCAGCACGACCCCATTCACAGCAGCACCCCAGCTGCCCGGCAGTGCAAGGAGCTGCAGCACGACCCCGTTCACAGCATCACCCCAGCTGCCCGGCGGTGCAAGGAGCTGCAACATGACCCCATTCACAGCAGCACCCCAGCTGCCCGGCGGTGCAAGGAGCTACAGCACAACCCCATATCTGTATGGCGTTATCTACAGAGGGTGCTGGATGGCGATATCTACAGAGGGGGCTGTATGGCGTTATCTACAGGGGGGGGCTGGATGGCGTTATGTACAGAGGGTGCTGTATGGCGTTATCTACAGAGGGGGCTGTATGGCGCTATCTGCAGGGGAGGCTGTATGGCGCTATCTACAGAAGGGGGTGTATGGCGTTATCTACAAAGGGGGCTGTATGGCAATATCTACAGAGGGGGATGTATGGCACTATCTACAGAGGGGGCTGTATGGCGCTATCTACAGAGGGGGCTGTATGGCGCTATCTACAGAGGGGGCTGTATGGCGTTATCTACAGAGGGGGCTGTATGGCGCTATCTACAGGGGGGACTGTATGGCGGTATCTGCAGGGGGGCTGTATGGCGCTATCTACAGGGGGGGCTGTATGGCGTTATCTACAGAGGGGGCTGTATCGCGCTATCTACAGGGGGGTGTACGGCGCTATCTACAGAGGGGGCTGTATTGCACTATCTACAGGGGGGGTGTATGGCGCTATCTACAGAGGGGGCTGTATTGCACTATCTACAGGGGGGGCTGTGTGGCGTTATCTACAGAGGGGGCTGTATGGCGTTCTCTACAGATGGGACTATATGGCGCTAACGCCATACAGCCCCCCCCCTGTAGGGAACACCATACAGCCCCCCCCTGTAGGGAACGCCACACAGCCCCCCCCCTGTAGGGAACACCATACAGCCACCCCTGTAGGGAACGCCATAAGCCACCCCCTGTAGGGAACGCCATACAGCCCCCTCCCTGTAGGGAATGCCATACAGACCCCCCCTGTAGATAGCGCCATACAGCCCCCTCTGTAGATAACGCCATACAGCCCCCCCTGTAGGGAACGCCATACAGCCCCCCCTGTAGGGAACGCCATACAGCCCCCCCTGTAGGGAACGCCATACAGCCCCCCCCTGTTGGGAACGCCATACAGCGTCCCCAACCCCCCAAAAAAAGTGACCTACAGTGTGTCCTACAAAAGATATGTATCCGCTATCCACAGGATAGGGGATACATGTGTGATCGCTGGCAGCGATAGGGAGAACGGGGGACTGGAAGTCCCCTGAAGTTCTCCATGACTAACCTCTGACTGCGCAGCTCAATAAAAATGAAAGGAGCGCTGGTCACGCATGCGCACAAGCGCGAACGGCGCTCCATTCATTTCTACGGAGCTGCCGACACAGACCCCGGAAGTCCGAGGTTTGTAAAGGAGAACTTCAGGGGACTTTCAGTCCCCCGTTCTCCCTATCAATGCCAGCGATCACACATGTATCCCCTGTCCTGTGGATATCCTGTGGCTAGGAGATACATGTCTTTTGTTTAATGGCAGAGCGGGGAGATACCTCCCTGCTCTGCCGTAGTGTTTAGTGGCGCCGCGCTGTAGCAGCCATAGCGGCTGATAGTGGAGCCTCCGGCCATGGTGGCGGCCCGTGCCGGCGGGCGACACGGGCCCCCTCATGCCGCGGGCCCCGCAGCAGCCGCTACGGCTGCTATAGTGGTAGCTACGCCACTGGCCCTGAGGTTCTGCCTCCGATATTTGTCCACTGTATAAACTCCCAGTAATAAGTTATCACCCCACTGAACCCCCGGAATGACCAGACACAAGTTTCACTACAGATCTTGAGGGGAGTGGTGTGTGTGGTGCATGGGATGTGTAGTAAGAAATAATAAATGAATAGTGTGTGTGCAAGTGTAATACTATGAGTGAAATATAGGGGGCAGTAATGAGTAAAGTGCCTCAATAGAAATAAAATGGATAATGGGGTGCAAGTGTGTGAAACATGGAGGGATAGTGTGTACGTCATGAGGCACAACGTGTATAGCCAGGTAGAAGCCTATTTGTGACGCCTTGATAGTTCATAGAGCGGGCTACCCTGCTTGCTATGCCAAACAACAACACACCATGCTCTCCCAGCATCAAAGACCCGGCTGTGTCCAAGAGAAGCGAATATATGTAGTAATGAAAAATACCTGGGGTATTAGTAATCATTAGTATGACCTTTTTCGGTGTTTTTGTATATGTCTGTTTTGTCTGTGCATCAGGAACATTCAGTTCCAGTTAGGGACTCGCAAGTCTGGGGATCCTTGTCGTGGATTGCGAGCTTGCGTCCTTTTGGCCAGAATGATCACTAATACCCCAGGTATTTTTCATTATTACGTATATTCGCTTCTCTTGGACACAGCCGGGTCTTTGATGCTGGGAGAGCATGGTGGGTTGTTGTTTGGCATAGCATGCAGGGTAGCCCGCTCTATGAACTATCAAGGCGTCACAAATAGGCTTCTACCTGGCTATACACGTTGTGCCTCATGACGTACACACTATCCCTCCATGTTTCACTCACTTGCACCCCATTATCCACTTATTTCTATTGAGGCACTTCTCATTACTGCCCCCTATACTTCACTTATAGTATTACACTTGCACACACACTATTCATTTATTATTTCTTACTACACATCCCATGCACCACACACCACTCCCCTCAAGACTAGTGGGAGTGGCTATTTTTATTTAAAGCACCTGCTCACTCTCCTTCATCAGCTTTTTCTGACCTGGCTGTGTCCATTTGTAAGTATGGCCTTTTTCTGTGTTTACAAGTTTCACTACAGGCTGGAATAACGGCTGGAACTTCTGCTTTCCTCTTTTATACAAAATAATTGTTCTGGGTTTTACGTTTTTTTTTCTCATTTTCACCCATGTAAATGGGATTTGGCAAAGGCAAAGGGGTAACTGGTTTGGCAGGAGTGTTTTTTGTTGTTTTGGCTGACAACCATACACCTGACCCTACAGACGTGGCTGACAACCATGCACCTGGACCCTACAGACGTGGCTGACAACCATGCACCTGGACCCTCCAGACGTGGCTGACAACCAAGCACCAGGACCCTACAGACCAGGCTGACAACCCTGCACCTGGACCCTACAGACGTGGCTGACAATCATGCACCTGAACCCTACAGACGTGGCTGACAACCATGCACCTGGACCCTACAGACGTGATATCACTCATGCACCTGGACCCTACAGATATGGCTGACAACCATGCACCTGGACCCTACAGACGTGGCTGACAACCATGCACCTGAACTCTACAGACGTGACTGACAACCATGCACCTGGACTCTACAGACGTGGCTGACAACCATGCACCTGGACCCTACAGACGTGGCTGACAACCATGCACCTGGACCCTACAGACGTGGCTGACAACCATGCACCTGGACTCTACAGACGTGGCTGACAACCATGCACCTGGACCCTCCAGAAGTGGCTGACAACCATGCACCTGGACCCTACAGACGTGGCTGAAACCATGCACCTGGACTCTACAGATGTGGCTGACAACCATGCACCTGGACCCTACAGACGTGGCTGTCAACCATGCACCTGGACCCTACAGACATGGCTGACAACCATGCACCTGGACCCTACAGACGTGGCTGACAACCCTGCACCTGGACCCTACAGACGTGGCTGACAATCATGCACCTGAACCCTACAGACGTGGCTGACAACCATGCACCTGGACCCTACAGACGTGATATCACTCATGCACCTGAACCCTACAGATGTGGCTGACAACCATGCACCTGGACCCTACAGACGTGGCTGTCAACCATGCACCTGGACCCTACAGACATGGCTGACAACCATGCACATGTACCCTACAGACGTGGCTGACAACCATGCACCTGGACCCTACAGACCCGGCTGACAATCATGCACCTGGACCCTACAGACGTGGCTGACAACCATGCACCTGGACCCTACAGATGTGGCTGACAATCATGCACCTGAACCCTACAGACGTGGCTGACAACCATGCACCTGGACCCTACAGACGCGGCTGACAACCATGCACCTGGACCCTACAGACGTGATATCACTCATGCACCTGGACTCTACAGACGCGGCTGACAACCATGCACCTGGACCCTACAGACGCGGCTGACAACCATACACCTGGACCCTACAAATGTGGCTGACAACCATGCACCTGGACCTTACAGACGTGGCTGACAACCATGCACCTGGACCCTACAGACGCAGCTGACAACCATGCACCTGGACCCTACAGACGCGGCTGACAACCATGCACCTGGACCCTACAGACGCGGCTGACAACCATGCACCTGGACCCTACAAATGTGGCTGACAACCATGCACCTTGACCTTACAGACGTGGCTGACAACCATGCACCTGGACCCTACAGACGCAGCTGACAACCATGCACCTGGACCCTACAGACGCGGCTGACAACCATGCACCTGGACCCTACAGACGCGGCTGACAACCATGCACCTGGACCCTACAGACGCGGCTGACAACCATGCACCTGGACTCTACAGACGTGGCTGACAACCATGCACCTGGACCCTACAGACGTGATATCACTCATGCACCTGGACCCTACAAACGTGGCTGACAACCATGCACCTGGACCTTACAGAGGTGGCTGACAACCATGCACCTGGACCCTACAGATGTGGCTGACAACCATTTACCTGGACCCTACAGACGTGGCTGACAACCATGCACATGAGCCCTACAGACGTGGCTGACAAACATGCACCTGGACCCTACAGACGTGGCTGACAAACATGCACCTGGACCCTACAGACGTGGCTGACAACCATGCAGCTGGACCCTACAGACGTGATATCACTCATGCAGCCTTATTCATTTACTATTATAATAGGCAGCAGAAGAGATTAAAGGGTTTGTCTCACCTATTTAGCATTATGGATATCATATGCCTTGATGCCACTCTATGACCCAAAAGAGAGACACGCTCTGGCAGGCTGAGCCGCCCATGTATAATTCATTCAAGAACATTCATTTTCATTTTCAGGTTCATCTCTCGGCCAGAGTGGAGAGCGGTTACAAAGAACATCTCTCTCTTTTTGGTGGACCTGTCTTGTATTACGCAGACACCATATTGCTATGAATGGACACTGTGTAATGCCTAATTTCTCCTGCGGTGGTGCTGCAGGGAAATTGAACACTTACTGCCAGGTTTCCCTACTGATCACAGCTGATCGCTGGGGGTCCCTTCAGGGGGACACTTTGTAATCAGCTTAATGTCAAGGGACCCTTTCTAAAATGTAGTGATTGTCTGGAGAACCCCCGAAAAAAGTAAAGAATCCCTTGAAGCCAAGCCATATACATCAGATAACCGAAAAGTTCTGAATTTATATTTTTAGGTTTCCATTACCTGGAAAAACTGTGCGACAACCAATATGCTGCTATTTCAGTTAACATTGGGGTTCTCACTGTCCGGTTTTCCCAGTCTCCAGAGCAGCAAATTTGCCCTTTTAGGCCAAAATGGCCACCATTCGGCTGCCAAACCAGAAACAGACTGAATGAGCAGCCGAACAACCTCACAGCACGAGGACCGTTTACTGACTTTACTGCTGTTTTTTCTTTTCTAATTTGCACAAAGTCTTTGTAATGCAGTAACACAAAATAACTTTTTGTATTTTTTGCAGGACAAACTTGAGAAGTCCAAAGCCATACAGTGGAATGAAGCGGCCCGGGTGACAACCAGCTCTACCGGATCATAACTGCCAGGGCCACCATCAGGAATGTCTGGGCCCCATACAGCCAAGATGTCTGCCCCCCCTCCATTACCGGGGGTGTGATACAGAAAGTGTGGCGCTCACGTTTGTACGTTATACACATTAACTGGTTTTGGTGCTGATGTCAATTACAGTGAAGGAAACCACGGAGCCGGCAGTGAGCGGTTAATGCTCCGGATTTCGATCTACACTGTATTCCAAATTATTACGCAAATGTTATTTTTCACTGATTTTCCTAAATAGTCGATGCAAATGACAGTCAGTATAATCTTCAAGCATCAGCCGTTGGAGTATAATGCTAATTTTATTGAACAAATATCCTAATGATAACTGAATTTTTTGTTTCACATTATTATGCACAACAGAGATCAAAACATTTTAAAAGTTGTAAAGAGACTAAAATGGTCATTTGTTGAATTTGCAGCATCAGGAGGTCATATTTATAGAAATCAAAAGCTCTTTCAATAAAAAAAACTTAACAGGCCAAGTTACATGGTAACATAGGACCCCTTCTCTGATATCACCTTCACAATTCTTGCATCCATTGAATTTGTGAGTATTTGGACAGTTTCTGCTTGAATATCTTTGCAGGATGTCAGAATCGCCTCCCAGAGCTTCTGTTTTAATGTGAACTGCCTCCCACCCTCATAGATATTTTGCTTGAGGATGCTCCAAAGGTTCTCAATAGGGTTGAGGTCAGGGGAACATGGGGGCGACACAATAAGTTTCTCTCCTTTTATGCCCATAGCAGCCAATGACACAGAGGTATTCTTTGCAGCATGAGATGGTGCATGTTCATGCATGAAGATAATTTTGCTACGGAAGGCACGGTTCTTCTTTTTGTACCACAGAAGAAAGTGGTCAGTCATAAACTCTACGTACTTTGCAGAGGTCATTTTCACACCGTCAGGGACCCTAAACGGGCCTACCAGCTCTCTCCCCATGATTCCAGCCCAAAACATGACTCCGCCACCTCCTTGCTGACGTTGCAGCCTTGTTCGGACATGGTGGCCATTCACCAACCATCCACTACTCCATCCATCTGGACCATGCAGGGTTGCAGGGCACTCGTCAGTAAACAACACGGTTTGAAAATTAGTCTTCGTGTATTTCTGAGCCCACTGCAACGGTTTCTGCTTGTGAGCATTGTTTAGGGGTGGCCGAATAATAGCTTTATGCACACTTGCAAACCTCTGGAGGATCCTACACCTTGAGGTTCGCGGGACTCCAGAGGCACCAGCGGCTTCAAATACCTGTTTGCTGCTTTGCAATGGCATTTTAGCAGCTGCTCTCCTAATCCTATTCATTTGTCTGGCAGAAACCTTCCTCATTATGCCTTTATCTGAACAAACCCGTCTGTGCTCTGAATCAGCCACAAATCTTTTTACAGTACGATGATCAAGCTTAAGTTTTCTTGAAATATCCAATGTTTTCATTCCTTGTCCACGGTATTGCACTATTTCACGCTTTTCGGCAGCAGAGAGATCCTTTTTCTTTCCCATATTGCTTGAAACCTGTGGCCTGCTTAATAATGTGGAACATCCTTCTTAAGTAGTTTTCCTTTGATTGGGCACACCTGGCAAACTAATTATCACAGGTGTCTGAGATTGATTACAATGATCCAAAGAGCCCTAAGGCCTCATTCACACGGCAGGGTTTCCCGGCCGGGTGCCGGCCGTTCATAAATCGGCCGGCACCCGGCTGCATTAGGAATAATAGACCCCTAATGGGGCTATTCACACGGCCGATTTTTTGACGGCCGGGAAAACCGCCCGTCAAAAAATAGAACATGCTCTATTTTCGCCCGGGTACCCGGCCGCCCGGCTCCCATAGAAGTCTATGGGGCCGGGTAATACCCGGCCATCACCGGGATGTGTCCCGAGTGACGGCCGGGTTTTCCGGCTCTTGCGCTCTATCTCCTCCTCCTCACAGCGCAGAGTGCATGTGAGGAGGAGGAGTTGACGCCATTCTGACGAATGGCATCGCTGTACACGGTGTGGCAGGGCCGGGGTGTACAGCAGGTGGAGGGAGCGCTGCGCTGGCTCCCTTCTCCTGCTTGTTAAAAGCGCCCTGGCCCGGCGACATCTTTGATGGCGCCGCTAGCAGCTGCAGCAGCTGCTGCTGCTGCTACTACTGTAGCGACGCCACTATAGCAGAGCGGGGAGGTATCTCCCCGCTCTGCTATGTGCTAGCCGCACTTTAGCTCCTTGAAGGAGCGGAATCCCCGTGTGTTCGGGGATTCCGCTCCTGGACAGAGCGCTTGATGTCTCTGTCCATATCTGGGCAGTGACATCAGGGGAAACTCCTGAAGCGGAATCCCCGAACACATGGGGATTCCCCTTCAGGAGTTGCCGATGATGTCACTGTCCGGATCTGCCCGGCCCGGCACGGATGCTTAACTTTATGCAAACCGGCCGGGCAGAATGGCCGATTTTACCGGCCGGCACTCGGACGCGACCCGGTCGTGTGAATCCCGCCTAACACACAAGACCATCCATGAGTTTCATTGAAAAACTAATAATTAAATGTTTATGACACTTAAATGCAATGTGCATGATAATTTGGAACACGGTGTACACACACACACACACACACACACACACACACACACACACATACACACACATACACACACACACACACATTTTTTATGGGGCATATATGTTGAGGCTATTGCCCCTGTTGTTTTAAGACCTTAACTACGCCCCTGGGACTCGTGGCAGACGGCTTAGTGGCACTTTCTCTGAGGTTGTTGGCTGTTCCTAAGGTTATCATTTGACTCGCAAGTCATAGGCGCTCCTTCTTGTCGGCTTTCACTTCTTCCCATGGCAGACGGCTTAGCCTTATGAACAGCCAACAACGTCAGAGAAGCTGCTCCTAACCTGATTATCAGGATTGTCCCTTAGCTGCTACGTGAGATCACGCTCACTTTTAGGGCCAGTTCACACGCTGCGTAAATACGGCGGACTTTCCACAACTGATTTCTTTGCAAAAAATCCGCAACAAATACAGCAGCAGCAAAGTGGATGAGGTAAAACAAATCTCATCCACACGCTGTGCAAATACTGAGTAGAAAAATACGCTCAAATTCACCTGCGATGCGGAATTTCATTTCGCAGCATGTCAATTGTCTTTACGTAAACACTGATTATATGTTGCGGGATTTCCCCATTGAATTCAAAGGGGATGTAAATCACGCATCAAATAGCAGTTCCGTTTTTTTGTGGCGCATTCGCAGCGATCCCAAACGTATCTAGGAGTCTGTGTTTTATCCTCCAGCGATCAGTGGCGGATTAAGTAAACCATGGGCCCTGGGCTGTTCCTCAAGCTTGGGCCCCCTTCTCCACCACCGCCCTGCCACACCATGTCTATATTAAACACCACCTTTCTGTGTGAGCATTGACAAATGAGTGTTACGATTCCCCTTGTCAAAGGGCTGTGTCCCTACACACTGACAGTCTCCAACCATCGCTGACATTATGACACTGTGTGGGACACTTCCTCCTGACAAGGGGAATGGTAACACGCATTTGTCTATTAGTCCTGGGTACACAAAGACTTTATGTGGAATACAAGGATTTCCGATAACAGGCATGTCAGGAGAGGGGACAGATAAATGCAATGACTCACAGGAGATGTCTTCACTGATGGGTCGTTCTCTTTTCTTCTCCATCTGACACAGACCGTTATGGCGACTTCTCCTGATGATTGCAGAGTTTCCTGATGAGAAATCTTTTCCCCTCGATTCTGTAGCCATTTTCAGCATCTATAGCAACATAAAAATTCAGAAATAAACACCATAAATTGTCTTATACCCCAGACCCCTAAGCAAATTAAGACCCAGGCCCATACCTTAACTCAAACCAATAAATTCAGTCCCCAAGAGGTAACTAAACTTTTAAAAAACATTTGGCATGTCATAGTGAGAGTGATATGTCAGAAGTTTTGATTGATGGGGGTCCCAGCATTGAGACCACCACCGATCACTAAAACAAAGCAGCAGGAGTGCCCGGGTGAGCGCTGTTCCACTTCATTTCTGATTGTCTTTCCTCGGCGCGGTGTACGGACTCATAGACTTTCTGTTGTGCCCGTACACCGCATGCTCGGCTATCAGAGGAAAGACGATCAGAAACAAAGTGGCACATCACTCACCTGAGCGCTTTGTTTCAGCGATTGGTGGGGTCTCAGTGCCCGGACCCCCACCGATTAGAACATTTGACATGTCACTATGACATGTAATTTTTTTTAAAAAGTTTCATTAGTTACCCTTTAAGCAGTCAGACACCCCTCCCCAGTGCATCTGACTGACTGCTGAGTGCCCTATGGGAGGGTCTAAGCGTCTGACACTTAGGGCAGATTTACACGAGCATGTGCGTTTTGCGCACGCAAAAAATACGGCGTTTTGCGCGCGCAAAAGACACTTAACAGCTCCGTGTGTCATCACCATATGATGCGCGGCTGCGTGCCTTTCGCGCAGCCGCCATCATTATGACACTCTGTTTGTATGTTTGTAGCACCTGGTGCTTTTCTGTTAGCAATCACAGTTTTACTGCTGTTGAGCAAATCACGCACGTCCCACGGAGGTGCCTCCGTGTGGCATGCGTGATTTTCACACACCCATTGACTTCAATGGGTGCGTGATGCGCAAAAAACGCAGAAATATAGGACATGTCAGTTTTACGCAGCGGACTCAAGCTGCACAAAAATCACTGACAGTCTGCACTGCCCCATAGACTAGCATAGGTCCGTGCGACGCGCGTGAAAAGCACGCGCGTTGCACGGACGTATTACACGTTCGTGTAAATCCGCCCTTATGGCTCTTGGGGGGGGAAGGAGTTATTCCCCTATAGAACCCTGAACAGTCAATCAAACGCTCTGCCCCCCCCCCCTGCAGTATAAAAACTACTGAGGGCTCCATGGGGGAGATTATACTGCAGGGGGGGGGGGGGGTTCTGAGCATCTGACTTACTGCAGAGGGCTCTATGGGTGGGAAATTATTTCACACACAAAAAATGTGAGATTAAACACCCTATATACAATTCACACTAACACCACACACTATATATTCAAACCACACACACTACACGCACACACTATATAGACTTACATTATAGACACTATAAACACAGCACACACTATATAGACTTACATTATAGACACTATATACCCAGCACACACTACATAGACTTACATTATAGACACTATATACACAGCACACACTATATAGACTTACATTATAGACACTATATACACAGCACACACTACATAGACTTACATTATAGACACTATATACACAGCACACACTACATAGACTTACATTATAGACACTATATACACAGCACACACTATATAGACTTACATTATAGACACTATATACACAGCACACACTACATAGACTTACATTATAGACACTATATACACAGCACACACTACATAGACTTACATTATAGACACTATATACACAGCACACACTATATAGACTTACATTATAGACACTATATACACAGCACACACTATATAGACTTACATTATAGACACTATATACACAGCACACACTATATACACAGCACACACTACATAGACTTACATTATAGACACTATATACACAGCACACACTATAGACTTACATTATAGACACTATATACACAGCACACACTATATACACAGCACACACTATATACACAGCACACACTACATAGACTTACATTATAGACACTATATACACAGCACACACTACATAGACTTACATTATAGACACTATATACACAGCACACACTATATACACAGCACACACTATATAGACTTACATTATAGACACTATATACACAGCACACACTACATAGACTTACATCATAGACACTATATACACAGCACACACTATATAGACTTACATTATAGACACTATATACACAGCACACACTATATAGACTTACATTATAGACACTATATACACAGCACACACTACATAGACTTACATTATAGACACTATATACACAGCACACACTACATAGACTTACATTATAGACACTATATACACAGCACACACTACATAGACTTACATTATAGACACTATATACACAGCACACACTATATATACTTACATTATAGACACTATATACACAGCACACACTATATACACAGCACACACTACATAGACTTACATTATAGACACTATATACACAGCACACACGATATACACAGCACACACTATATAGACTTACATTATAGACACTATATACACAGCACACACTACATAGACTTACATTATAGACACTATATACACAGCACACACTATATACACTATATACACAGCACACACTATATACACAGCACACACTACATAGACTTACATTATAGACACTATATACACAGCACACACTATATACGCAGCACACACTATATAGACTTACATTATAGACACTATATACACAGCACACACTACATAGACTTACATTATAGACACTATATACACAGCACACACTACATAGACTTACATTATAGACACTATATACACAGCACACACTATATAGACTTACATTATAGACACTATATACACAGCACACACTACATAGACTTACATTATAGACACTATATACACAGCACACACTACATAGACTTACATTATAGACACTATATACACAGCACACACTATATAGACTTACATTATAGACACTATATACACAGCACACACTACATAGACTTACATTATAGACACTATATACACAGCACACACTACATAGACTTACATTATAGACACTATATACACAGCACACACTATATAGACTTACATTATAGACACTATATACACAGCACACACTATATAGACTTACATTATAGACACTATATACACAGCACACACTATATACACAGCACACACTACATAGACTTACATTATAGACACTATATACACAGCACACACTATAGACTTACATTATAGACACTATATACACAGCACACACTATATACACAGCACACACTATATACACAGCACACACTACATAGACTTACATTATAGACACTATATACACAGCACACACTACATAGACTTACATTATAGACACTATATACACAGCACACACTATATACACAGCACACACTATATAGACTTACATTATAGACACTATATACACAGCACACACTACATAGACTTACATCATAGACACTATATACACAGCACACACTATATAGACTTACATTATAGACACTATATACACAGCACACACTATATAGACTTACATTATAGACACTATATACACAGCACACACTACATAGACTTACATTATAGACACTATATACACAGCACACACTACATAGACTTACATTATAGACACTATATACACAGCACACACTACATAGACTTACATTATAGACACTATATACACAGCACACACTATATATACTTACATTATAGACACTATATACACAGCACACACTATATACACAGCACACACTACATAGACTTACATTATAGACACTATATACACAGCACACACGATATACACAGCACACACTATATAGACTTACATTATAGACACTATATACACAGCACACACTACATAGACTTACATTATAGACACTATATACACAGCACACACTATATACACAGCACACACTATATACACTATATACACAGCACACACTATATACACAGCACACACTACATAGACTTACATTATAGACACTATATACACAGCACACACTACATAGACTTACATTATAGACACTATATACACAGCACACACTATATACACAGCACACACTACATAGACTTACATTATAGACACTATATACACAGCACACACTATATACACAGCACACACTACATAGACTTACATTATAGACACTATATACACAGCACACACTATATAGACACTATATACACAGCACACACTATATACACAGCACACACTATATAGACTTACATTATAGACACTATATACACAGCACACACTATATACACAGCACACACTATATAGACTTACATTATAGATACTATATACACAGCACACACTATATAGACATACATTATAGACACTATAGACACAGCACACACTATATGGACTTACATTATAGACACTATATACACAGCACACACTATATAGACTTACATTATAGACACTATATACACAGCACACACTATATAGACTTACATTATAGGCACTATATACACAGCACACACTATATACACAGAACACACTATATAGACTTACATTATAGACACTATATACACAGCACACACTACATAGACTTACATTATAGACACTATATACACAGCACACACTATATACACAGCACACACTACATAGACTTACATTATAGACACTATATACACAGCACACACTATATAGAATTACATTATAGACACTATATACACAGGACACACTACATAGACTTACATTATAGACGCTATATACACAGCACACACTACATAGACTTACATTATAGACACTATATACACAGCACACACTATATACACAGCACACACTATATAGACTTACATTATAGACACTATATACACAGCACACACTACATAGACTTACATCATAGACACTATATACACAGCACACACTATATATACTTACATTATAGACACTATATACACAGCAAACACTATATAGACTTACATTATAGACACTATATACACAGCACACACTACATAGACTTACATTATAGACACTATATACACAGCACACACTACATAGACTTACATTATAGACACTATATACACAGCACACACTATATATACTTACATTATAGACACTATATACACAGCACACACTACATAGACTTACATTATAGACACTATATACACAGCACACACGATATACACAGCACACACTATATAGACTTACATTATAGACACTATATACACAGCACACACTACATAGACTTACATTATAGACACTATATACACAGCACACACTATATACACTATATACACAGCACACACTATATACACAGCACACACTACATAGACTTACATTATAGACACTATATACACAGCACACACTACATAGACTTACATTATAGACACTATATACACAGCACACACTATATACCCAGCACACACTACATAGACTTACATTATAGACACTATATACACAGCACACACTACATAGACTTACATTATAGACACTATATACACAGCACACACTACATAGACTTACATTATAGACACTATATACACAGCACACACTATATACGCAGCACACACTATATAGACTTACATTATAGACACTATATACACAGCACACACTACATAGACTTACATTATAGACACTATATACACAGCACACACTACATAGACTTACATTATAGACACTATATACACAGCACACACTATATAGACTTACATTATAGACACTATATACACAGCACACACTACATAGACTTACATTATAGACACTATATACACAGCACACACTACATAGACTTACATTATAGACACTATATACACAGCACACACTATATAGACTTACATTATAGACACTATATACACAGCACACACTACATAGACTTACATTATAGACACTATATACACAGCACACACTACATAGACTTACATTATAGACACTATATACACAGCACACACTACATAGACTTACATTATAGACACTATATACACAGCACACACTATATAGACTTACATTATAGACACTATATACACAGCACACACTATATAGACTTACATTATAGACACTATATACACAGCACACACTATATAGACTTACATTATAGACACTATATACACAGCACACACTACATAGACTTACATTATAGACACTATATACACAGCACACACTACATAGACTTACATTATAGACACTATATACACAGCACACACTATATAGACTTACATTATAGACACTATATACACAGCACACACTACATAGACTTACATTATAGACACTATATACACAGCACACACTATATAGACTTACATTATAGACACTATATACACAGCACACACTACATAGACTTACATTATAGACACTATATACACAGCACACACTATATAGACTTACATTATAGACACTGTATACACAGCACACACTACATAGACTTACATTATAGACACTATATACACAGCACACACTATATACACAGCACACACTATATAGACTTACATTATAGACACTATATACACAGCACACACTACATAGACTTACATTATAGACACTATATACACAGCACACACTATATAGACTTACATTATAGACACTATATACACAGCACACACTATATACACAGCACACACTATATAGACTTACATTATAGACACTATATACACAGCACACACTATATAGACTTACATTATAGACACTATATACACAGCACACACTACATAGACTTACATTATAGACACTATATACACAGCACACACTACATAGACTTACATTATAGACACTATATACACAGCACACACTATATAGACTTACATTATAGACACTATATACACAGCACACACTACATAGACTTACATTATAGACACTATATACACAGCACACACTATATAGACTTACATTATAGACACTATATACACAGCACACACTACATAGACATACATTAACACACTCACACACACTTACTTACCACAGTCTCTTCCTCTGCGGTGCTTGTCTCTGGCAGCCTCCAGGACCTTAATCATGTGACTGTGATGTCACCACAGGTCCTTCACCCTCTAGTTTCAGTTTTGCCGTTATCAGGCAGCTGCTGGAGGTTTAGACAGGAGGGACAATGTACAGCAGCACAGAGGAGCAGACTGTCAGGGAGACTCCAGCACCTGCCCATCACAATCTCTGACAGTCTGCTCTCTACAGCTGATGTGCTGTGCCCCTGTTCCCTGGCCGCAATTGACTCCCCCTGCACATTCCCCACGCCTCTTCATCAGCACGTGGGACCGATGATCTCTAGAATGCGGCCGGCAGCAGCAGCCCTGGAGAGTTTTGTTTCACTTGTGTGCATGGGCCCCCTGCAAGTCTTGGGCCCCGGGCGACCGCCTGAAACGCCCATTTGGGGATCCGCCACTGCCAGCGATTATCCTCTTCAGCCAATCACAGGCTGTAGCGGCGATCACATAGATGAAACGTCATCCCAGGAGGCTGGCCTGCATGACGACGTCCTTCTTGGAGAACACTTCATCCCATGTGACCACCGCTCTGCCAGTCCAGGCTACAGCGGTCTCCAGGGATGAGATGTAATCCCAGGAGGCCGGCCTGCTCGGTGCTGCAGTCTTTCGCTAGGTCCTCCGGGGACACTCCACTAGGACCTCCGGGGACAGGTCTCTCCCCCACTGGGCCCTCCAGGGATAGACCTCGACTCAACTGGGTCCTCCATCAAATGAAAAGACCCCGCCCCCAATTAGTCTGCCAGAGACAGGCCCCGCCCCCACTGGCCATGCTCAGAATGTATACGATATATAATAATGTCACCTGACAGTGATGCTCCCAGCCGTCCATGGTCTCCCGCCACTCACTGATCTCCCTCTGTACAGCGCTCAGATTGGCCTGCAGGAGGCTCCACATGAAGGACACGTTACACCCGTTCACCCAGTTATGGTTAATGGAGATGGTGTCGTCCTGGAAGATCAGGGTCAGAAATCACACCCTATACAGTAACAGTGAGCAAGGAGAGATGGTAAGTGTCTATTAAAAGATAGTTGCCCATTTGGCCTAGAATGATAAAGAGCTTAATAAAATCTGTAAAAAGGTAATAAAATCAGCAAAAATACAAAATGAAAGGCAGGTGGCCAATGATAGTAAATCAAATCTGCAAAAAATCTTCAAGTATGTAAATGAAAAAAAGCCAAGGTCTGAACATGTAGGACCCCTAAATAGTGGTAATGGGGAGTTGGTCACAGGGGATCAAGAGAAGGCAGTGTTACTAAACGGGTTCTTTAGCTCTGTATATACTCTGGCTGGAATTCCACTCCTAGAGGGAAACCAAAATCGCTACCTACCGGGGGGGGGCGGGAGGCTGTGTGGTACCACCAGGGAGGGTGGCTGTGTGGCACTACCAGGGAGGAGGGGGTTGTGTGCCACTACCAGGGAGGAGGGCGCTGTGTGGCACTACCAGGGAGGGGGTTGTGTGGCACTACCATGGAGGAGGGGGTTGTGTGGCACAACCAGGGAGGGGGGCTGTGTGGCACTACCAGGGAGGGGGCTGTGTGGCACTACCAGGGAGGAGGGGGCTGTGTGGCACTACCAGGGAGGGGGGCTGTGTGGCACAACCAGGGAGGGGGGCTGTGTGGCACAACCAGGGAGGGGGGCTGTGTGGCACTACCACTATCTACAGAGGGCACAAATTTTTTTGGGGTACAAACTGGGGGCCTAACTTCTATGTGGGGGCATAAGTAGGTCCTAACGTCTATATGGAGGCACAAAGTGACGTTTTCTACCATTTTACTGCCCCCGTGAGTTCCCCCGCAAAGGGGTCTACTAAGTCTGTGTCACCAAATAGCTCACATAAACCTAGACCCGGCCCTGATTGTATAATGAGAAAAAACAAAAGCTTATACTTACTCCCGGCCATAGTCATAGCGACGCATATTCTGTACTGAGCGCAGTCTGGCCTCAGGGGATGATGATACCATCCCATGTGACTGCTGCAGCCAATCAAAGGCTGCAGCGGTCACATGTACTACAGCATCATCACAGGAGGCCAGGCTGCGCTCAGAACAGAATACGCGTCGCTATGACTATGGTAAGTATAAGCTTTTTTAAAATGATTTCTGCGGTCTTTCCGCAGGAGATATACCGCCCGAAAAACTGCACTAAAATTTGGTGCGGTTTTTCAGGTGGAATTCCCTGTGGTTTCCAGGGCGGATACTCCTGATGGTTATTTCACTGTGAGTGGGGGGCTGATGTTCTACAAGTGGTTTCCACCTCTGAGCTCCAATTGAAATTAATAGGACGCAGAAAATATTATTGTTATCAAACTGTTATTTTTTTTACTTTTTTTTTACACCTTTTTTATACTTTTTTTTACACTTTTTCCAAGTTCCACTAGGGGACTTGAAGTTCCAACTGTCTGATGATTTTTTTCTAATACATTTCACTACCTACGTAGTGCAATGTATTAGATCTGGCGGGGATCAAAGCTAATTTCAGTCCCTGCCATTACAGCCGGATGTCAGATGTAAGATACAGCTGAGATCCGGTGATGATGGCACCGACTCAGCTTTTGAGCCGGTGCCAAACATTTGGCGTTTGGATACGGCAATTTGCGGGAAGTCATAGCTTTCCATGGCGTACCCATACGGCAAATGTCGGGAAGGGGTTAATGTAAGGATGTGTACACTTAATTGTGCAGCAACGCTTGTTGTCTCCATTCTATGTCAGTGTGGGAAGTAGATGTCCAGCCTTATGATTTTGTGATATGTGATAGACCCAGAATCCCAATCACCAAACCAAAGAATGCAAAATAAAGACACAAAACATTCTAATTGGGTGTTAAATGGTCAAAACTTTTATTATATTATATGACCAAACCCAAAATGGCAAACCTCCGACTCACGAAGAGTCACCCTCCAGCACGCAGGAAAGGAAAAACCCCCTGTGGAGGAAACCTCTAGGGAAACCATGGCTGGAGGATTGCCCTTCCTCTGGGCTTAGAAGGCGCCAAAATATCATTTGTAACAGAATTTGTACATTTTCTCAGATTTTCAAGGAAAGACAATACAATGAACGAACGACATAAAACACATAAATCGGCTGATCTGGTTGGCTAGGCGGATGTCTCTCTTCCTGGGCACCCATTAAAATGAATGGGCGATCCACGGATGAGACGGGTCCTCCAGATGCCTCCTTGTAGCACCTGTCTCCGCTCCGGCTAATAGAGGGGGATCTCCTGCTGGAAACCCCCCTCTATTACAGACAACCCGTATGAAGAGGATGGCATCACTGTGATGAAGAAGTGGTCTGGGGTGAAGGGTTTCCCTGCTAGAACCTCCAAATTACATCAGGTCGGTATTGGTGGGGAAGTCAAGCTCAAGGTCCTCAGTCCCATCCAATATGGCGCTGAATGTGGCAGTAAAACCTTCTAATATGGAATCTTCTTTATGTCATAAACATTTGTATTTATGACATCAGCACCTTCATCATCATTACTACAGGAGTTTATTACCACTGCACAACTCATACATTGTGACGTCACCCACAGTGGTCTGAAGTGTTAACCCTTTACTGACTGGCAGTGTACTTACCACAGAGGCCATAAAGCTGAATAGAACATATCAGCGGCCATAAAGGAAAAGGGATAATGCAGGGAGCATCTCCGCACAAGAACTATCCATGACAAAGGGTTGTCCAGGATGAGAGAACTTGTCTGCTTTCTCCAAAAACCAGCACCACACCTGTCCATAGGTTGTGTGTGGTACTACAGCTCATTACCATTCACTTCAATGGAGCTAACCTGCAATACCAGATACAACCTGTGGATAGGTGTGGTGCTGTATTTGGAAGAAAGCAGACATATTTTTCTAATCCTGCACAGCTCCTGTTAGAAATAGTTCAAAAAAAGTGGGGGGAGAAGGAGAAGAAGGGGAGAGGGAAAGAAGAAATTAAAAAAAGGGAAAAAGAGGAACTCTGAGGTAAAAGAAACCAAACTAGACTGAAAGGAGTCTGCCGG
Organism: Rhinoderma darwinii; assembly: GCF_050947455.1. Classification (NCBI taxonomy): domain Eukaryota; kingdom Metazoa; phylum Chordata; class Amphibia; order Anura; family Rhinodermatidae; genus Rhinoderma; species Rhinoderma darwinii. The sequence continues at coordinate 512,233 of NW_027461873.1, forward strand.
AGGTGCCAGATGGAAAGACAGATTTCTGCCATGGGGACCAGATTAGTTGAAATGTATCTCGAAGGGGGGCTTCAGAGAGTGGGTTTTAACCCCTTCCCGCCCTATGAAGTGCTGTTGCATTGAAAAACTATGCAGTTCATCTTCGAATGCAGCGTCACAAAAACAAATTATTTTGTAAAAAATAAAACTATATAAATTTGTAGAGATGAGCGAACCGGGACAACCGAACTCGGTTTCGGTCCGAACTTCCGGAAAAGTTCGGTTCGCAGCGAATGCGTTTTGACCGAACCCGGTCAAAAATATTATACAAATCGGCAGCCACTTATCTCTATCAATCACTGATAGAGAAAAGAGGCTGCTGATTAAAAATAAAATAAAAAGCATTTCATACGTACCCGGTCGTTGTCTTGGTGACGAGTCCCTCTTCTTCCTCCAGTCCGACCTTCTTTTCTGACGCGGCAGCCTATGATTGGCTGCAGAGGCCTCTTCAGCCTGTGATTGGCTGCAGAGGCCTCTGCAGCCTGTGATTGGCTGCAGCGCTCACATGGGCTGCATCGTCATCAAGGAATGTCGGGCCGGATGTCGAGAGGGACGCGTCACCAAGGCAACGGCCAGGAGACCGGACTGGAGGAAGCAGGGAGTTCCCGGTAAGTATGAACAGGTACTGTGATCGGTAGTCACTGTCCAGGGTGCTGAAACAGTTACTGCCGATCAGTTAACTCTTTCAGCACCCTGAAGAGTGACTATTTACTGACGTCGCCTAGCAACGCTGCCGTAATGACGGGTGCACACATGTAGCCACCCGTCATTACGGGGCCTCATGCACACGACCGTAAAAACACCCGTTATTACAGGGGTGCCGGGAAGAGCTTGGTACAATCCAGTACCCGACCATCTGTTGTGATGGTCGGGTACTGGGGCGGCCGTAGGCTGGTATTATGAGGCTGGGAAGGGCCAAAAACAGTGGACCTTCCCACCCTTGTAATGCATGGCTGCTGCTGCTGTGTTGTATCGGGCTGGTTATAGTGGAGTCGATACCCACTACCGGGACAGGTTTAGGCAAATCAATCAATGGCATAGCTAGAAACATAGCAAATTCCACAGACATAATATCAGAAGACGCTAAATCCACGATGGCACTGCCGGTAGCAGACCTACCCTCAAAAGAGACCTGAAAGGGAAGCAAGATCTTTTAAGGTTTCATATTTACGGGAAATACCTGTGCGCCCAAGTGACCTCCCCGATGGTCACTTAGGCGCGGAAGTTCTTCCGGCTGCTTATTCTTACGCCTAGGACAGTTGTTCACTTGATGCTTGTCATCCCTACAGTAGAAGCAGAGACCATTCTTCCTGCGGAGCTCTCTACGTTGTTGGGGAGACACGGAGGCCCCGAGTTGCATTGGTTCATCCGAGTTTTCCGTGGAAGAACGAAGCAACGGAACCTCGGGAGCCATCATGGGGGAGGCAGAGGAGAAAGCACAAAAACGTTCAAGTCGTCGTTCCCTGAGACGTCGGTCAAGACATACCGCTAAAGCCATAACCTGATCTAGGGAGTCAGAAGAGGGATAGCTAACTAACAGGTCTTTGAGGGCGTTCGACAGACCCAATCTAAACTGGCACCTCAAGGCAGGGTCATTCCACCGAGAAGCTACACACCACTTTCTAAAGTCAGAACAGTACTCCTCAATGGGTGTCTTACCCTGACGTAAGGTCACCAGCTGACTCTCGGCAAAAGCAGTCTTGTCAGTCTCGTCATAGATGAGCCCGAGAGCAGAAAAAAAAAGATCAACAGAGGAAAGTTCAGGGGCGTCAGGAGCCAAGGAGAAGGCCCATTCTTGGGGCCCGTCCTGGAGCCGGGACATAATTATACCCACTTGCTGGCTCTCAGAACCTGAGGAGTGGGGCCTTAGACGGAAATAGAGCCTACAACTCTCCCGAAAGGAGAAAAAAGTGAGGTAGGGCACTACCAGGGTAGCATCACGCTGGTTGCCCCTCTGAGCCAGGGCTTGGACCTGTAGGGAGAGGCCCTGCATTTGCTGAGCCAGGGTCTCAAGAGGGTCCATAGTTGTGTCAGGGACCAGTTTAGAAAAGGTATATGGGCCTGTGATTATGTAATGACGGGGTAGGGAGACAGACAGGTGAGCCCTAATCTACCCGCCACTCAGTGCCACTCAGTCCCCTAAAAACAATTCTAGCGACACATTCCCTTTAATACTGGCGTTTCATACACCAGTCCTATTAAACAGTTTGCTGGAGTAAGATGCAACACATTTATTAACAGGCGAACTACTCTTAATAAATGTGTCGCATCTTTTAGCTGCAACGCGGCCTGTCATCAGTACTTTCTACATGCTGCGGCCTGCTGTAAGAGTCTGAGGGAATCCGGGAGGGAGAAACGGAGTGGTGAGGTAAGTACATTTTTAAAATGTATTTTATTGTCTGATTGGGGGGGCATACAGTCTGATTGGTGGGGAGGTATGGGTCTGGCACGGACCTTTGCCTTGTTACGCCCCCCAGAGATAAATCTGGGCCGCACTATACATATAGATTTCTGCTATAATTTACATCAGTTACTGGCGTAAATTATAGTAAAATTGTTGGCCATTTCTGCTAAGCCCTGCCCATTTGTTGCCCCCAAAAATTTTGACATTTGCGCATTTTGTGGATTTTCTACGCTAGTAAACTGTTGTAGAAAGGTTAATATATTCCCCCAAAGGCTACAGACCGTAATACAATATCTTAATGTAATCGATGTGTGCAGCAACGCTTGTTGTCTCCATTCTATGTCAGTGTGGGAAGTAGATGTCCGGCCTTATGATTTTGTGATATGTGATAGACCCAAAATCCCAAGCACAAAACCATAGAAAGCACAGGCCGGACGGTCTCTGCCACAATGGAGGGTAGGCCAGACATGACGGGGATAGGAGGGAGGATCGTGTCACAGCCAAAGGGGAGAGTTAGTGGAGGGGGATGGTCTAGGAGAGGGAGGGGATCCGGTGAGGGTTAGCCGGAAGTGCGCTGACTTCCCGGTCTTTTGGTCGGGAGCAGCGCACGGAGTAAGACATCCATCCACGCATCTCCCATCCGGCGGCCACCTTACCTCATGTCAGCGCAGCACTTCATTGAGCAGATGCGGGCGGCGGCTGCTGCATTCGGCCCCGCCTGGTTGGAGGAACAAGCTGCAGCGGTGGCCAACGCTCCGGTACCTTCGGCTGTCTCTCCCTCGCGCCGGGTCCGGCGCTCGCGTCCTCCAGAAAGGCTGAGCCTCGATGTGGCTTGTCGAACTCGGCGCCACAGAGGGAGCCCTGTGAGGGAACCTCCGGCTGGGGCGTCTGGCAGCACAGATACTGCAGCCGGTGCCAGGGTCGGAAGGAATCCCACTTCGCAGTGGAGTCCAGCGGAAGTGGGGTGGGTGCAGCCTCTACTTCCGATCACCCCTCCACTCGCCAGTTCTACGCCGGGTTCCATGGTTCGGACGGCTGCCCCTGGTGATGTGCCGGCTGGGTGTGGAGCCCCACGGCGATCCGGTGGAAGCAAGGGACCTGCATTGGGCCGCAGGCCTAGGTCGTCTGTTTCGAGGGTGACTTCCGGGCAGCGAGCTGCCGGCCCTCTGGTGTCGGTCGACTACCAGAGAGAGAGCTTGGGAGCCCGCCCCTCACCCACCTCGGTTCCGGCCGTTGAGCACGCCTGTGCGTTCTGCCATGGAACTGGGACCAGATCTGCCGAAGACCTTGAGGATGGGGAGCTTCGTGGACAGGACGGTCCAGCTGATGGGTCCACAGCACCTGTGCAGCTCGGTGAGTCGTTTTCACCATCTTTACCTTTTCCTGCTATACTTATGTCTCCTGTTTCGGGGGAGGGTTCCGCGGTTGAGGAGCGGTTATGTGATGTGGGGTCTGGGTTTGGGAATGTTGGGGGTGGGGGGGAAAGTCTGCGAGAGTTGGTTGGTTGCGTCAAGGAATTGTTAGGCCGGCTCGACGGGACGGGGGTCACCGAGCCCCCTTCGCGGTCTCCTGTGGCGGCATGGGTGGGGGCTGGTAGGGTAGGGTTTAATGCCCCGGCGGCGGTCGCTGCGAGTGTAGGAGCAAATACGGAATCGGTGGCGGTGTCTGTTCAGACCGACTCGGCGGCGGCGGTTGATGGTGTTCGGTTGGACGATAAAGCCAGGGTGGAGGTTTATGTGTGTTTTGAAGGACCTTTGGGGGCACACTTGAAGCAGGAAGTTTGGGAAAAAATTTGGAAGGACGAGTACGTGGAAATTTTTTCATTGTTGCCCCTGGAAAAATTTAATCTGGAGAAGGGGAAGCGAGATGAGAGTAAGAAGGAGGAGGAGGAAAAGCGTTGTTACCTCCTTATCCCTAAGACATTTGTTAACTGGTTGCAAGAGTTCGCCATTTTGGCCAGTGTTATTGGTGAAAAGGCTCCGGAATATTGCTCCCCCCTGTTTTGCTATATGGATGCCATCGGGGAAGCACATAGGGTATATGGGGGGGTAGCTTGGCTACGTTATGACAAGCAGTTTAGACAACGGAAGGCGGTTCGGCCCAATATTAGGTGGGACCACGAGGATATTGCCCTCTGGTTACGGGCCAATCCTTTCCCGGGAGCGGGGGGGGGGGGCAGCAGGCCAATCTGGTCAATCCAGCTCAGGGGGCAACGCAAAGCTCGAGCTGTGCTGGCAATACAATGAGGGGCAGTGTAAATTCGGTGCAGGTTGCAAGTTCAAGCACCTTTGTGCTCAATGCAATGGGGCGTCCCACGGGGCATCCAAATGCTTGCACAAGGGAAAATGAGGTGGGGGTGGGGGTTTTAACGCCAGTCATGGGGGTAACGCCAGTGAAGCTGGAAAGGATAGTCAGGTTTCTAAATAGTTATCCGGACAGGGCCAGTGCGCAGTTGTGGTTTGATGGTTTTAATGTGGGTTTTTGTATCCCCTCCCCTCCTCACAGGGTCCCCTTTTCCATAAAAAATCTGAAGTCAGCTTACCAGCATCCTGACGTGGTTAGGGAGAAATTGGCAAAAGAGGTGGATTTGGGGCGCATGGCGGGGCCCTTGAGTTCTCTCCCCATCCCGGGTTTGGTCGTCTCCCCGCTGGGGGTTGTCCCGAAGAAGGAGGCGAACAAATACCGTTTGATTCACTATTTGTCTTATCCTAAGGGCTTGTCGGTTAATGACGGGATAGATCGGGATCTTTGCTCGGTCGTGTATACGTCATTCGACGCGGCGGTGCAGTGGGTGCGTTTCCATGGTAGGGGGCGTTAATGTTCAAGACGGATGTCGAGGCGGCTTTTCGGCTGTTGCCGGTGCATGCGGATAGTCAGCGTTTACTGGGGTGTTTTTTGGGGGGGGGCGGTTTTTATGTGGATCAGTGTCTCCCCTTGGGTTGTTCCATTTCTTGTGCGTACTTTGAGGTGTTTAGCTCATTTTTGGAATGGGTGGTCAAATCTGTGGCGGGGGTGGATTCGATCATTCATTATTTAGATGATTTCTTGTGCGCAACGATCTTGGGGCCCGCCCGTTCCGTGAGTTGGTTCGGGACATAAAACACGATCTGTTGCATCTGTGGTCGTTGTACCCGAACTTGATGACGGTGTGGTCGGATATTGTGCCTAGAAAATCCTGGCGTTTGGCACGGTCGGTGGAGCGGATCAACAAAGCCTGGATAAAAGTTAACAGGGCGGTGTCTGCATTTGTTGCGCGGAATGGCGGCATATGTGTTCGGCACTGGGACTTGGAAGCTGGAGTTGGAGCGTATTGGAGTGCAGATGGTGTTCACCTGAATGATGTGGGAATGGATGTGGGAATGGATTTGTGGTGCTTGGGCTTGCAGGATGGCATTGGGAGGGCTATTTTGTTGTGGCGGGACTCTCAGGCTTGAGGGGGTCAAGGCCTGTTCGCTGTAGCTGGGAAGTCCTTGGAGTTAGACAAAAAATGTTAAAGCTGATGCTCTGTCGCGTAGTTTCATGGCCAGCCCCTCTCTTGAGGAGGATTCCGCTTGTATTTTGCCCCCAGGTATAATCATATCCTCTGTGGATTCAGACTTAGTCTCCGAAATTGCGGCTGATCAAGCTTCTGCTCCCGAGAACCTTCCTGAGAACAAGCTATTTGTTCCCCTGCAATTCCGGCTAAGGTTGCTCAGGGAGAACCACGACTCCGCACTATCTGGCCATCCAGGCATCCTGGGTACCAAGCACCTCATTTCTAGAACCTATTGGTGGCCTGGGTTGCTTAAAGACGTTAAGGCCTACGTCGCCGCTTGTGAAATTTGTACTAGGTCCAAGACTCCCAGGTCCCGACCTGCGGGTTTACTAAGTTCTTTGCCCATTCCCCAGAGACTTGGACCCATATCTCCATGGATTTTATCACCGATCTGCCTCCGTCCCAAGGCACGTCGGTGGTGTGGGTTGTAGGAGACCGCTTCAGTAAGATGTGCCACTTTGCACCCCTCAAGAAACTACCCAATGCCAAGACGTTAGCTACCTTGTTTGTCAAACACATCCTGCGTCATGGGGTTCCGGTCAATATTGTTTCTGACAGAGGGGTACAATTTGTTTCATTGTTTTGGAGAGCTTTCTGTAAGAAGCTGGAGATTGATCTGTCCTTTTCCTCGGCCTTCCATCCTGAAACTAATGGCCAAACTGAGAGGACTAATCAGTCTGTGGAACTATACTAAAGTTGTTTTATCTCAAACTTTCAAGATTATTGGGTCTCCTTCATTCCCCTCGCCGAATTTTCCCTTAATAACCGGGTCAGTAGCTCGTCGGGGGTTTCCCCCTTCTTCTGTAATTTTGGGCTTAATCCACGGTTCTCCTCCGTTTCACCTGGTGGTTCCAACAATACCGAGGTAGATGTCGTTCATCGGGAACTGTGCACAGTCTGGGCCTAGGTTCAGAAGAACCTTGAGGCGTCCCAGATCATCAAAAAGACTCAGGCAGATAAAAGACGTTCATCTAACCCTCTGCTTGTGGTCGGGGATCTGGTGTGGCTGTCTTCTAAAAATTTGCGCCTTAAAGTTCCGTCCAAGAAGTTTGCTCCCTGGTATATAGGGCCATACAAAATTATTGAGGTCCTCAACCCTGTCACCTTCCGGCTGGAGTTACCCCCGTCTTTTCAGATACACAACGTTTTCCTTGCCTCCCTCTTGAAAAGCTGCTCCCCGTCCTTGGCTACATCGAGGAAACCTCCGGTTCCTGTTCTCACTCCGGATGGGGTAGAATTCGAGGTAGCCAAGATTGTGGACAGCAGGATGGTCCAAGGCTCCCTCCAGTACCTGGTCCATTGGAGAGGATACGGGGCTGAGGAGAGGACTTGGGTACCCGCCCGGGATGTTCACGCCGGTATATTGCTCAGCAAGTTCCAATTTCGGTTCCCCAACAAGCCAGGCCCACCTAGGAAGGGTCCAGTGGCCCCTCATAAAAAGGGGGGTACTGTAAAGGGTTTGCCAGACACAGGTTCTGTGTCGACGCCCGGGGTTAATCAGCCTTCATCAGCTCCAAGGTCTGCTCGAGTGACGCGATCTGTTACCACTCAGGCTGGCAGGCTGAGGAGAGGGAGAACCTATCAAAGCCTGGCCTGACGGTTCTAGCTCCTGCCCTTGGTCTATTTTTACCCTCACTTGCAGCATGTTCCTTGCCTGTGATTGTCTGGTTTCCTGGCTCTGCGATTCTTGCTACTTACCTTATTGACCGCTGTTACTTATTGACCCTGGCTTGACTGACTATTCTCCTGCTCTGATTTGCTACTTCGTACTCTCCTGGTTTGTCTCGGCTCGTTCACCACTGCCTGTTGCGCACGGTGTTGCCGTGGGCAACTGCCCCTACCTCCCCCTTTATCTTCTGTGTGCCCTTGTCTTGTGTTGTCTGTCTTGCACTTATTGAGCGTATCGACCATCGCCCAGTTGTACGCCGTCACTTAGGACGGGCCGTGCAAGTAGGCAGGGACTGAGTTTCGGGTAGATTAGGGCTCACCTGTCTGTCTCCCTACCCCGTTTCATTACACTATGACACCTGATAGCTCTGCTACTTGATAGGAGACAGCGGCTCAGCAGACAGTATCACATATAATATGCTTAGATACAACGGCTTAGCAGACAGTACCACACATGCTAGGCCCAATTAGAAGGTTAATTGTGAAAACATTTCTTATGGTGTTTCTCGATAAAGGTCACTTGAACTGGTATCATTTAAACAGTTAACCGATGAATGGCGCTGTTTATGTGGAATTTACCCTGCGGACTAATGTACCATATAATGTATTAATTTTTTTTTTTTAAAAACCTACATTTTGTGGGGTGAATTGAAAAAAAACCTGTAATTCCGCCATTTCTGTTTTGATTTTACAGTGTTCATCGGGCGGCATGAATTGCATGATAACTTGATTCTGCGGGTCGCTACGATTATGGCGATACCAAATTTATATAGTTTTATTTTTTACAAAATAATTTGTTTTTGTGACGCTGCATTCGAAGATGAACTGCATAGTTTTTTAATGCAACAGCACTTCATAGGGCGGGAAGGGGTTAAAACCCACTCTCTGAAGCCCCCCTTCAAGATACATTTCAACTAATCTGGTCCCCATGGCAGAATCTGTCTTTCCATCTGGCACCTCCAGCAGACTCCTTTCAGTCTAGTTTGATTTCTTTTACCTCAGAGTTCCCCTTTTTCCCTTTTTTTAATTTCTTCTTTCCCTCTCCCCTTCTTCTCCTTCTCCCCCCACTTTTTTTGAACTATTTCTAACAGGAGCTGTGCACGATTAGAAAAATATGTCTGCTTTCTTCCAAAAACAGCACCACACCTATCCACAGGTTGTATCTGGTATTGCAGGTTTGCTCCATTGAAGTGAATGGTAATGAGCTGTAGTACCACACACAACCTATGGACAGGTGTGGTGCTGGTTTTTGGAGAAAGCAGACAAGTTATCTTATCCTGGACAACCCTTTGTCATGGATAGTTCTTGTGCGGAGATGCTCCCTGCATTATCCCTTTTCCTTTATGGCCGCTGATATGTTCTATTCAGCTTTATGGCCTCTGTGGTAAGTACACTGCCAGTCATTAAAGGGTTAACACTTCAGACCACTGTGGGTGACGTCACAATGTATGAGTTGTGCAGTGGTAATAAATTCCTGTAGTAATGATGATGAAGGTGCTGATGTCATAAATACAAATGTTTATGACATAAAGAAGATTCCATATTAGAAGGTTTTACTGCCACATTCAGCGCCATATTGGATGGGACTGAGGACCTTGAGCTTGACTTCCCCACCAATACCGACCTGATGTAATTTGGAGGTTCTAGCAGGGAAACCCTTCACCCCAGACCACTTCTTCATCACAGTGATGCCATCCTCTTCATACGGGTTGTCTGTAATAGAGGGGGGATTCCAGCAGGAGATCCCCCTCTATTAGCCAGAGCAGAGACAGGTGCTACAAGGAGGCATCTGGAGGACCCGTCTCATCCGTGGATCGCCCATTTATTTTAATGAGTGCCCAGGTAGAGAGACATCCGCCTAGCCAACCAGATCAGCCGATTTATGTGTTTTATGTCGTTCGTTCATTGTATTGTCTTTCCTTGAAAATCTGAGAAAACGTACAAATTCTGCTACAAATGATATTTTGGCACCTTCTAAGCCCAGAGGAAGGGCAATCCTCCAGCCATGGTTTCCCTAGAGGTTTCCCCCACAGGGGGTTTTTCCTTTCCTGCGTGCTGGAGGGTGACTCTTCGTGAGTCGGAGGTTTGCCATTTTGGGTTTGGTCATATAATATAATAAAAGTTTTGATCATTTAACACCCAATTATAATGTTTTGTGTCTTTATTTTGCATTCTTTGGTTTGGTGATTGGGATTCTGGGTCTATCACATATCACAAAATCATAAGGCCGGACATCTACTTCCCACACTGACATAGAATGGAGACAACAAGCGTTGCTGCACAATTAAGTGTACACATCCTTACATTAACCCCTTCCCGACATTTGCCGTATGGGTACGCCATGGAAAGCTATGACTTCCCGCAAATTGCCGTATCCATACGCCAAATGTTTGGCACCGTCTCTGAATCTGAGTCTGTGCCATCATCACCGGATCTCAGCTGTATCTTACAGCTGACATCCGGCTGTAATGGCGGGGACTGAAATTAGCTTTGATCCCCGCCATTAACCCCTTAAGTGCAGCGCTCAAACGCGAGTGCTGCACTTAAGGTGTTTGCAGCTCATCGGAACCCCAGCAATGAAATTGCCGGGGTTCCGGTGGCTGCAATGGCATCCGGAGGCCTAATACTGGCCTTCCGGTCTGCCTAGCACGGAAGCCGGTCAAGATCCGCCCGGCGTCGGAGCCTGATTGGCTTCCGTAGCCACCGGCAAGATGGCGCCGGCTCAGGAGCTGATCCGTCGTCATCAGTGGTGGAAGTCAGCTGTATGTTACAGCGGACATCCACCTGTAATGGCAGGAACCGGAGCTAGCTCCGATCCCTGCCATTAACCCCTTCGATGCAGCAATCGAAAGCGATTGCTGCATCGTAGTGGTTACTAGCAGATCACCAGCTCTGACAGGCAATCAGGACTGGCGACTGCTGCTATGGCAACAGGAGACACAGTGGCCTCCTGCTCTGCCATTACGGAAGCCGATTAGGCCCCGCCAGAAGGGGAAGCCTAATTGGCTTGCTGTCAGTGAATAACTGACAGATCTAATACATTGCACTACGTAGGTAGTTCAATGTATTAGAAAAAAAACATCAGACAGTTGGAACTTCAAGTCCCCTAGTGAGACTTGAAAAAAAGTGTAAAAGAAAGTATGAAAAAGTGTAAAAGAAAGTGAAAAAAATAAAAGTTTGAAAACAATAAAAGTTTCAAGTAATAAAATAAAACACAATTGCCCTTTTTCTCTTATCAAGTCCTTTATTATTGAAAAAAAATAATAAACCATACGTATTTGGCATCGCCGCGACCCTAACGACCTGAGGTATCAAAATATTATATTATTTATTGCACGCGGTGAACAGCGTAAAAAAAAACCCGTAAAAAACTATACCAGAGTTTCTGTTTTTTGGTCACTTTGCCCTACAAATATTGGAATAAAAAAGTGATCAAAAATTCGCCCGTATCCAAAAATAGTACCTATAAAAACTATAGCTCGTCCCGCAAAAAACAAGCCCTCGTACAGCTCCGGCGACAAAAATATTAAAACGTTATGGTTCTCACAACTTGGCGACAGAAAAAATACCTTTTTTTTACAAAAGTAATTTTATTGTGCAAAAAGTTGTAAAACATAAAAAAGTTCTATAAATTAGGTATTGCCGGAATCGTACTGACCCGCAGAATAAAGGTAACATGTAGTTTATAACGCGTGGTGAACACTGTATGAAAAAAACTAAAAAATCTGTGCCAGAATTGCGTTTTTTTGTTTACCTGGCCTCCCAAAAAATAGGATAAAAGGTGATCAAAAAGTCGCATGTACCCCAAAATGGTACCAATAATCGCTACAGCTCGTCCCGCAACAAACCAGCCCTCATACCACTACGTCTATGAAAAATAAAATTAGTTATGACTCCAATAAGCCAGGAAATAAAAAAATATGCAGTTGTGCCCGAGGGGAACATTTCTTCTGTTTCAAGTGGCGAATTATTAAGGTTCTAAAATTAGGGAACCAGGAAGGGGAGGGCCCAAACATATCCGCTGGAAGCGACGGTGCCCGTATTATACCAGGACAACACTTCACAGCAAAACTCCCCAAACTGCAAAGGTGCGGAGTGTGGACCAAACGGGGGATAAGGAAGGACGCCATATATCAGTGCGACACCGGCCTGTGCAGAAAGGATTGTGTCACAGCGTAACACACATCTATGGATTATTTATTATTTTTTTTACCCCATTATTATACCCCCTGACTATGCCCCTTATATACTCCGCCCCGCTTACATGTACCCCCACATTATAAACGGAAACACCAGTAAGACTCCAAACAAATATAGAATCTGGGTTTATATTTAGGGGTCTGTATTTATTAAGGGGTCTAGTCTGGGGTCTGTATTTATTTAGGGGTCTGGTCTGGGGTCTGTATTTTGTTAGGGGTCTGGGGTCTGTATTTATTTAGGGGTCTGCATTTATTTAGAGGTCTAGTCTGGGGTCTGTATTTATTTAGGGGTTAGGTCTGTAGTCTGAATTCATTTAGGGATATGGTCTGGGGTCTGTAATTATTTAGTGGTCTGGTCTGTGGTCTACATTGATTTAGGTGTCTGGTCTGGGGTCTCCATTGATTTAGGTGTCTAGTCTGGGGTCTGCATTTATTTAGGGGTCTAGTCTGGGGTCTGTATTTATTTAGGAGTCTGGTCTGGGGTCTGTATTTATTTAGGGGTCTAGTCTGGGGTCTGCATTTATTTAGAGGTCTAGTCAGGGGTCTGCATTTATTTAGGGGTCCAGTCTGGGGTCTGTATTTGTTTAGGGGTCTGTTCTGCGGTCTGCATTGATTTAGGGGCATATTCTTGGGTCAGTATTTATATAGGGGTGTAGTCTGGGGTCTGTATTTATTTAGGGGTCTGGTCTGGGGTCTGTATTCATTTAGGGGTCTAGTCTTTGGTCTGTATTTATTTAGGGGTCTGGTCTGGGGTCTGCATTTATTTAGGGGTCTGGTCTGGGGTCTGCATTTATTTAGCGGTCTGGTCTGGGGTCTGTATTTATTTAGGGGTCTGGTCTGGGGTCTGCATTTCTTTAGGGGTCTGATCTGGGGTCTGTAATTATTTAGGGGTCTGTTTTTGTTTAGGGAGGTCTGGGGATTATAATAATTTTGTAGGTCTATCTGTATTTACTCTAAAAATATTGAATAAAGCCCTATTTGACAACACCATCACAAAGGAGCTTTACAAAGCACTTACACCAGTTGAACCGACAATCCAAACCCTCTACTTACTACCTAAAGTCCATAAAGACTCTAAGATTCCTCCAGGAAGGCCCATCATATCAGGTAGGGGTAATATGACAGAAAAAAACTGTAACTTTATTGACTATAATTTAAAGGGATTTGTCGAGTGCTTACCATCATACGTACGAGACACAGCAGATCTTCTGCAAAGGGTTGACGGAATCAATATAGAGGATGATATGTTGTCAGTCACTTGCGACGTTGAGTCGCTATACACCAGTATACGTCATGCTGACGGACTCAAAGCAGCTGAATTCTTTCTCAACACAGGAAACATGGAAACTAATTTCTCTAAGTTTATACTTACCTTACTTGAATTCGCCCTTATTCACAACTTTTTCATTTTTAACTGGTCTTTCTACCTACAGCTCCAGGGAACGGCAATGGGGGCGGCCTGTGCACCCTCATATGCCAATTTGTTCCTCGGGCTGTGGGAGAGGGATCTTTTCCAGGGTGGGCAGGGTGTCTCAATGGACCAGGTCATATTTTTTTGTCCCGATACATTGATGACATCCTGCTCATCTGGAAAGATACGCCGGCATCACTTGCCACTTTTATACATGACTTGAACAAAAATGACTTCAATATCAAGTTAACCTATCATTCTAATAAACATCAAGCAGAATTTTTGGACATTAAACTATTACGGGACTCTAATGGTTTCCTCCAAACTGATGTATTCCGTAAAACCACTGCGGTAAACTCTTTTCTTCATGCTTCTTCTTCTCACCCCAAACAGACTATATGGGCAGTACCAACAGGCCAATTCTTCAGGATCAGAAGGATTTGTTTCTCTATAGAGGTCTTTGAAAAACAAGCCTATGACCTCACTAATCGTTTTCTGGCCCGCGGATATAGCAAAAGATCGATCAAAAAAGCGTACTATCGTGCCAAAAGTACTCCGAGAGAGAATCTTTTATTCCCTAAACCGAAAAGCCAGTCTGAAGTACAGGTAAGATTTACAACAAACTACCAATCACGCTGGTTTCAAATGAAGGGAATAATTAAACAATTTTGGCCCATTTTACTCACAGACCCCACAATAGAAAAAGATATCACCAAGTACCCAAGTATCTCTGCGAGACGATCACAAAACCTCAAAGACTATCTTGTCAAGAGCTACTATCAACGTAATGACTTGAAGTTCCCATTTGGTACCCAAAATGGGGCTGTAGAGCATGTGGAAGTTGTGTTGCGTGCCCCAACATTGAGAGGGCGACCTCTTTTTCTTATTCAGCAGGTAAGAAAACCTTTACCATTACGCATTCAATTTCGTGTTCAACAAAAGCAGTAGTTTACTATGCTACATGCCCATACCCCAAAATATATATTGGTCTCACATCCAGAGAATTTAAGATCCGGGTTAGAGAACATGTAAGAGACATCATGGGAGCGGGGGCCATTGAAACATTAGAAACTTTAAAAGCTGTAGACACACTTTAAGACACACCATGCATGTGACCCGACGAAATTGAAAGTTAGGGGCATTGATTGCATCGAACCAAATATTCGTAAAGGCGATATATAAAAAAAAACTGGCTCAGTGTGAATCAAAGTGGATCTGGACTCTGGGGACTCTGCGTCCACTTGGACTAAATGAAAATGTGAATTTTGCTCCATTTCTCTGACCATTGACCTCCAGTGGGTCACTCTTTATAACATAAATGTACGTTGTATATATTTTATTTTAATTTGTATTGTTATTAATTTGCCCTCCATTTTTCAGTTTCTCTACAGATAGTTGTGTCGCTACTTTATTGGGTGACCTCGGAAGTAGGAATATTTATATGAAGACATGTGGCTAATATAGCGAATAATGACTCATATAACAATAATATGCATATTGATCCATTTTGGTTATATGATTGCATAGAAATATACATTTATTTGATTAAATGCACTAAATGTATTTTATGAGCATTTTTATTATATATAGCTTATACATGCGTATATTTTATGCATCTGTTGTATATATTTCTATTATTCTTTGTTTCCACATTGGTTACACGCTTTTCACCTTTTATTCACACACACAGTCATGTTTGGAATATCTTTCTGTACCATGTACGTATACTTTTTTCTTCACTAATGTCATTTCTCTTCTATTTATATTTTTATTCGTTTTTGCACTTGCATATTTATTTATATGTCTAAATATGCATATCTATACATGTCACTTAATATATATAGATTTTTTATTTTTCATGATATATAGTTATATTTTTTTGTATATACATAGTTTTGTGTACACTTATACTATATGAATTCACATAACCAATTTTATACATAGGTTCTACTCATTTTTTTATCACACATAAAAACATACAACATATAATGTTTTACCAATTTCGGGTCACTTTATTTCATATCACCATCATACATAATATATATATATTTTCACTCTATTTATTTTTATGCATTTATTTCTCAATGATGTGCTTGACATATAACCATGACCGATGATAGAATTATAGTTCATAACGCCATCGCCATACTGTCAGTTTGGTACTTCATCCAATGTATAAATCAATACTATGTCTTTTGTTGCGACATCGTCCAGTCAGGCTAATCTGTATCCATACCCACCTATATATCCAGGCATGTACAGCTGTGCGCTTACGCCAGGGGGAGTGACTGGGCTATCTCGTTGCTCGTGCGTCTATATCCCAGTGGGCGGGGCTTCGCGACGTCAGCCGTCGTCGATCCCCCGCCCGCCTGGATGACGCGTGGCCAGGAGTGTGCCGTCGGCCATCTTTAGACCTGGCGCATGACGCCAGTACGAGCTAACACATTGCCTGGATGAGTAACGCCCCTATCATGCCTGATTGGATGCTGTGCATGTAAATGGAGGGTCCCACTGGAGAGACGCCACCCCCGGACGAAGGCATTTCGTCAGCGATGATTGGAAACTGTCAGTATGTATGGACACAGACCTTTAACCGGTTAAGGACTAGGCTGTTTTACAGCTAAATGACCAGAGCAAATTTGACAATTTTGCTTTGCGCTTCTTTAGATGACTATAACTCTGCAGGTGAATAAAGTTCATCGTTGAATTTTACACTCTTCTTAAAGGACAGATAGGGCTTTGTTTTAGTGGCATTTGTCAGTATATATCATTTTTATTTCTTTCTCTAAAGTGGGCAAAATTGGAAAAAAATGCAAGAATTTAGCAATTGCGTCAGTTTATGATAGCTTTTTCCCACACAAAATGAACCACAGACAAAATTAATCTCCTTTCACATTCTGCCACTTCTCCTGTGCATGGGGATACCAAATATGTGTGCCTTATTCACTGTGCGGGCATGTGCCAGGGCTTGGCATAAAAGGAGGCTTTTTGGTCCAGGAATTCTGCACTTGACTTTATAGCCGCATACTGTTTTCTGGGGGGCCTAATGCTGCTGAAACATTAGAATCACCCCATAAATGACTTCATTCACACAAGTAGACCCCACAAGGTTTCCTTCAAGGGGTTTATCATATTTTTAGACTGTCCAGTTTTCTTCTGAAAGTTTCTTGAATAAGATGGATCAAAATAAAATTAGCAATTTTTTAGCAAATACGTCAGTTTATACCAGCATTTTTCACACACGGCATAGACCACGGACAAAAATAATCTCCTTTCACTTTCTGCCACTTCTCCTGTGCATGGGGATACCAAATATGTGTGTCTTATTATCACATAGAGAAGTAGGAGGGTGGACGATAGAAGAAGATTATTTCACAAATCACTTTTTTTCAAAGCTGGTTTTACAAAACTCAACAGAGTTTCTATAACACGTCCAAAATATCTGCTCTTGAAGCCGAAATCCCAAAATATTCATCTAGGGGTAGAATGGGAATTTATTTTTTTGGGTTTTCTAAAATAAGAAATTGCAGGTTTATGCAAATGGAGCTCTCCAGCAGATGAACTTTAGAGAACATGCAAACATGACATCCACCCCCCACCCATTCCCTCCCCCACCCTTGGAGTAAAATCAGGGGAAAAATAAAAACGTAATGTAGGGCAAATATATTTTCAACGAATTAACTAAAATCTAATAATGCAGAACAGTGTGGTATTTTTTAAAACATGGCTCAATGCCCAGGCCTGGTTGTAAGGGACATGAGGGACAGAAATATCGGGAATCTTTGCGGTGCCGGTCTTTTCTGCAGACGCGGCACTTTTTCTGGGGGTTGCTTCTGGTTGGTGTTGGGGGAATCCGACTGATGAAGTGTCTTTCAGTCAGTCGCGTGACATCCTCAGACTGGGGGCATTCTCGGGTGTCCTGAACATCAAAAATGAGGCCCTCAATAATTTTCTCCTGGAAATCCAGGTATGTGTCTCTGCCTCTGTTTTTTTTGTAGAGCACAAATGAGTTGTGGATTTGCCACCTGTAACAGATAAATGGCCACTTTTTTGTACCAGGTTTTAGTTTGGCGTTTTACTAAATAGGGCTGTAAAACCTGGTCGCTTAAATCCACCCCCCCATGTACTTGTTATATTCGGACCCGATCACTGGTTTGTGCTTGTCCGATGTTGCCCCTCTTTCCCTCACTGCCACTGTTCCTGCGGTATGAATCGTGCTTAGCACATACACATCTTTGCGATCCCTGAAATTGACCGCCAGCAATTCTTCAGATGCATAAGCACAGGAGACCCCCTTTACCATGCGCTTCCCCACTAATTGCTGTGGAAAACCAATTCTGTTTTTGCGCATGGTACCACATGCCCCAGTCCTTGCAGCATGCAAATGCCTAAACGGGCACACTGGAATAAAAATGATCACAGTACAGGTGGTACCCCTGGTGAAGCAGAGGCTGCATTATCTCCCACACGATCTTACTGCTGGTGGAAAGATCAGGGGGGCATCCAGGAACATTTATTGAGCGGTCCCGCCCTTCATAAATCCTGAAGGCGGTGGTATATCCTGACCCGCTTTCACACAGTTTGTAGAGCTTAACGCCATATCTTGCCCTTTTGGAAGGTAGATATTGGCGAAAGCTAAGTCTGCCATGAAAGTTGAGGAGGGATTCGTCCACACTTACATTCTGCTCAGGGGTGTAGAGTTGCAGAAATAAATTATTCAGGGAATTTACTAGCGGTCTTATTTTGAACAACCGATCCCGGTTTGCATCGGTACTTGGGGGGGCCTGTGCGTTGTCATTGAAGTGGAGGAACCTCATTATTGTCTCATAACGAGACCTGGGCATTACTGCAGAATATACTGGGGTGGCTTGGGCGGGTCTTGTTGACCAGTAAGACCTAATGGAGGGCTTTTTGACAATACCCATATTTAGGGTGAGCCCCAAAAATTTTTTTAATTCCTGCTAATTGGTGGGCGTCCAATCTCTGGCATGGGTGGATGAAGGTTTCTGCCTTATATATTGCGTGGCATATAAATTTGTTTCGTGGACAATCTGATTTAGGATGTCGTCCGTTATAAATAAATGGAAGTAATCCATTTGGACAAAATTTGTATTGTCCACGGTTATGCCAGGAGTGGCAGTAAATCCGTGGATTCTAGGCCCAAAAGATGGGGCAGGTGCCCATACAAGAGCCTGGACTGAAGGGACCAGGCTGTCCTGTGCTACAGCGCTACTTGGCCCTGCGCTTTCATGTTCTGGAGTTTCAACTGCATCAGGGACAACGTTCCCTGAAGATGAACCTGAAGTGACGCTGTCATCGTCACTACCTAAAACAGGTTCCATCTCGGACGCCATCTCTGATGCGGTCTCCGACTCAGACCACAGCATGGCGTATGCCTCCTTGTCGCTAAACAACTTCCTCGCCATAACGTAACTAACACTAACTAAACAAATTATTATTTTTTTTTCTATAAAACACACAAACTAACTGCTATATATATCTACACTACCGCTAACAAAAAATAAACCGCTATTGCTATATTAATTATATATATATGTGGATATATATATAATTATATACTCCCTACCTGCCTATTCTAATAGAATAAAAGAAAGAAAGGTAGATAGAAAAAAAGATAGATGGATAGATAGATTGTATAGATAGATAGAAATCTATCTATACAGAGAATGTTTTATGAGTCTAACTGTATTTTTTTGTAACTGTAACTGTATTCTTCTGGCAGCAATTCTCCCGAGTCTCTTCTTCTCCTCAAACTGAAACAATGTTTGAGGAGAAGAAAAGAGGCAGGAGATTTACTGCCAGAAAAGTCAAAATAAAACAAATGTGGTCGCTGTGATAGGTTTTCACAGTGACCACATGTTCAGGGACCATCAGATTGGTCCCTGATACTCTGCCCAGTGCCCAGAGCTGTTGGTAACAGCGTGGGCACAGGGCTGTGTGCACGCGATCGAGTGCACACTGTTTTCTATGCAGAAATGCATGTGATCGCTGTGATTGGTTGTCACAGCGATCACATGTTCAGGGGCCAAAAGATTGACCCCTGACATTCTGCCCAGTGCCCATGGCTGTTAGCAACAGCCAGGGCATAGAGCTGTGTGCACGCGTGCACAGTCTCTGAAGTGAAAGACAGACTTGGGGTATACTAACAATGCTCAGGCAAGGATCAGATGGGTTGGGCCCTTCTTATAGTCCAGGAAATCATGTGTGTTGATGATGGTGATTTCCTACATGTGCGTGCGCTGGCCCTTTAAGAGAGGGCACGAGCGTGCGCGCGCACCCTACGGGACAGAGCAGATCGTAGCAGAAGTGAGCGCTGGCGTCTCCTGGGAAGGAGATGAGAACCAGCGCTCACAGATCCATGGCTGCGGGCGTCAGGTGAGTGGACCCGATGGCCCTGGACGCTACAGTATCCCCCCTCTTACGCCCCCTCTTCTTGGGACTAGAGCGAGAGGAGCTTCTTAAGAGCAGAGGCATCAAGGTTCTCCTCCGGCTCCCAGGACCTCTCCTCAGGACTAAAGCCTCTCCAGTCCACCAAATAGAAAGTCCTTCCTCCTACCCTCTTGCAGTCCAGGATCTCCCTCACCTCGAACACATCAGAAGAACCGCTGGGAGCAGTTGTGGAACAGGAAGTCTTGCTGTAGCAGTTCAGGACCACTGGTTTCAGGAGGGACACATGAAAGGAGTTGGGGATTCTGAGGGTAGGAGGCAGCAGCAGTTTATAGGAGACAGGGTTAATCTGTTGCCGAATCTCAAAAGGACAGAGAAACCTGGGAGCAAACTTGTATGAAGGCACCCTCAAACGAATGTTCCATGAGGACAGCCAGACTTTGGTACTTGGAAAATACTGCGGCGGCTCTCTTCTTGTATCCGCTTTTCGCTTCATGCCCGGATCTGTTGCCAAATTTACAGGAAGTCCCCAAATGCAGAGTCAGCAGCGGGTACCTGAGAAGTAGTAGACACTGGAAGAGGGACTCTAGGATGTTGACCGTATACAATGTAAAACGGAGTGGAAGTGGTGGACTCGCTTGTGTGGTTGTTGTACGAGAACTCGGCTCAAGGAAGAAGCTGTACCCAGTTATCATGCTGTAAGGAAATGAAGTGACGGAGATAATTCTCCATGATCTGGTTGATCCTCTCGACTTGCCCATTGGACCGGGGGTGATAGGCTGTGGAAAAGTCCAATATCACATCCAGGAGTTTACAGAGAGCCCTCCAGAACCTCGAGGTAAACTGAAACCCCCGATCAGACACAATGTGAAGGGCAAGCCATGCAAGCGGTAGATGTGCTGGATGAAGAGATTCGCCATTCGGGGAACAGAAGGTAGGCCGGTCAGCGGGATAAATTGTGCCATCTTCGAGAACCGGTCCACCACCACCCAGACAGTGTTGCATCCTGCTGAGGGAGGAAGGTCAGTGACAAAGTCCATCACAATGTGCTGCAAGGTGGCATTGGGTATAGGCACAGGTTGATGGAGGCCGGCAGGCTTGGAATTAGTAACCTTGTTAGAAGCACACACCGTGCAAGAAGAGACAAAGTCCACAACATCCTTGGGCAGCGTGGGCCACCAAAAGTGACGAGCAATCAGGTCTCGGGTTTTACAAACACCAGGGTGCCCAGCCAGTTTAGAACTGTGTCCCCATCGGAGAATTCTTCTCCTGCCTGCTAATCGAACAAAAGTCCTCCCCGGAGGGATGTCTCTAACCTGCAAAGGATTGGCAGTGATAATGCAGGACAGGTCTATAATAGTTTGAAGAGACTCCACCGTGTTATCCGTTTCAAATGACCTGGACAGGGCATCGGCCCTCACATTCCTGTCAGCGGCCACTCTGCGTGACAGGGATTTAGTCGTTGAGCGGACTGAAGGTAGGTGAGGTTCATGTGGTCGGTGTAGATTAGGATGGGGTGAGCTGCGCCCTCCAGCAGATGGCTCTACTTCTCCAGAGCCAATTTGATGGCCAGTAGCTCCTGATCCCCAACAGAGTAAATGCGCTCTGCAGAAGAAAAAAGTCTCGAGTAGTAGCCACATACTACTGCCTTTCCTTTGGGGCTCCTCTGGAACAGAAGTGCGCCTGCACCAACATAAGAGGCGTCCACCTCCAAAGAAAACTGTATATATACGTCAGGATGATAGAGGATTGAGGCAGAAGTAAAGGCTTTTTTGAGACTAAAAAATGTGGACTCTGCCTCTGGGGTCCACACCATGGCGTTCACATCGTTCTTGGTAAGGGTGGAAATAGGAGATGTCAGCGATGAGACGTTTGGGATAAACTGCCGGTAGAAATTGGCAAATCCCAGGAAACGCTGTATGGACCTCAGACCTTGAGGACGTGGCCACTCCAGGACAGCTCTCACTTTCTCAGGATCCATCTTGAGACCTTGATCCGATATGATGTAGCCCAGGAAGTGCAGAGAACTCCTCTCAAAGACGCACTTCTCCAGCTTGGCGTATAAATATCAGCTTGGGGAGAAAATCAAAATATCATCGAGATAAACAACAACACAGATATAGAGGAGATCTCGGAAGATATCATTAACGAGTTCCTGAAACACTGCGGGAGCGTTACACAGTCCGAAGGGCATCACTACGTATTTGTAGTGCCCGTCACGGGTGTTAAATGCTGTCTTCCATTCGTCACACTGGCGGACCGGAGCGGAAGTGAGATGGGGACCAGCGCTCACAGATCCATGGCTGTGGGCGTCAGGAGGTGAGTGGAACCGACGGCCCCTGGCCATAGATGCTACATGTGAGTAAACTCGCTAATATACATTCCCGTCCCCCTTGGTGCTGTTTCTGAGATTTTCATAGATTTTTATAGCGCTGATGAGGAACCGGAAGTCTAGTTGTACAGTCTTCTTTGGTGACGACACGACTCTTCGTCATATGATCGGCCCCGCTGTACTCTATGTACTCGCTGTACTACTGCTCGTGCAGTATACGGAGCACAGCGCCGCTCTCTGAGAGGTTCCTCTGAGAGGTTCCTGTTGTTTCTCCTTTGCTTTATCCAATGCTAAAAACTAATAATGATTTTTTTATTTTTTTTAAATGCAAGCCCCTCAGTTGGAGTCACTGGGACCCAACACTAGAATTTCATCTGATTTGACAGATTATGGCACAATTTTCTATGGGGAATTTATGGTGGTTATTTTGATATTCCCATACTGTTTTTTGTCACAGACCACCTACCTAAACATTGCTACAGACAAATCCACCTCTTCATGGTAAAGGTATTCTTTAATGTCAGTGCTGTCTTACAGCAGGATAATGCCCCCGCCACACTGCAAAAATCGTTCAGGACTGATGTGAGGAACATGGCAAAGAGTTCAAGGTGTTGACCTGGCCTCCATATTCTTAATTCAATCAATCATCTGTGAGATGTGCTGGAAAAACAAATCCAATCCATGGAGACCCCTACTCACAACTTACAGGACTTAACCCCTTAATGACGAAGCCTAGGTTGGGCCTTAAGGCTCAGAGCCCATTTGTCTAATCTGACATTATCTAAGGGGAGACATTTCCTCAACCTGTTGCAGGAAAATTTTATGGGCCAGTTTGTGGAAGACCCAACTAGAGGTGAAGCTCTGTTGGATCTGGTCATTTCTAATAATGCAGATCTTGTTGGGAACGTCAATGTTCGTGAAAACCTCGGTAACAGTGATCACAATATAGTTACATTTACCTATACTGTAAAAAACAAACACAGGCTGGGAGGGCAAAAACATTTAATTTTAAGAAAGCCAATTTCCCCAGGATGAAGGCGGCAATTCAGGATATAGACTGGGAAGAACTAATGTCAAATAATGGGACAAATGATAAATGGGAGATTTTCAAATCTACTTTGGGTTATTATAGTGCAAAATGTATTCCTATAGGTAACAAGTATAAACGACTCAAATTAAACCCCACATGGCTTACACCTTCTGTGAAAGGGGCAATACATGACAAAAAAAGGGCATTTAAAAAATACAAATCTGAGGGTACGTCTGAAGCCTTTGTAAAATATAAAGAGCTTAATAAAATCTGTAAAAATGTAATAAAATTAGCAAAAATACAAAATGAAAGGCAGGTGGCCAAGGATAGTAAAACAAATCCCAAAAAATTCTTCAAGTATATAAATGCTAAAAAGCCAAGGTCTGAACATGTAGGACCCCTAGATAATGGTAATGGGGAGTTGATCACAGGGGATCAAGAGAAGGCAGAGTTACTAAATGGGTTCTTTAGCTCTGTATATACAACTGAAGAAAGAGCAGCTGATGTAGCCGCTGCCAGTGCTGTTAATATATCAGTTGATATACGGAATTGGATGAATGTAGAGATGGTCCAAGCTAAATTAAATAAAATAAATGTGCACAAGGCCCCGGGACCAGATGGGATACACCCTAGAATTCTTAAAGTGCTTAGTTCAGTTATTTCTGTCCCCCTTTTCATAATATTCAGAGAATCTCTAGTGACTGGTATAGTGCCAAGGGACTGGTGCAGCGCAAATGTGGTGCCTATTTTCAAAAAGGGCTCTAGGTCTTCCCCGGGTAATTATAGACCAGTAAGCTTAACATCCATCGTGGGGAAAATGTTTGAGGGGCTATTGAGGGACTATATACAGGATTATGTGACAAAAAATAGCATTATAAGTGACAGCCAGCACGGTTTTACTAAGGACAGAAGTTGTCAAACTAACCTAATCTGTTTTTATGAAGAGGTGAGCAGAAGTCTAGACACAGGGGCCACTGTGGATATAGTGTTTATATGAAGAGGTGAGCAGAAGCCTAGACAGAGGGGCCGCTGTGGATATAGTGTTTATATGAAGAGGTGAGCAGAAGCCTAGACACAGGGGCCGCTGTGGATTTAGTGTTTTTGGACTTTGCAAAGGCATTTGACACTGTCCCCCATAGACGCCTAATGGGTAAATTAAGGACTATAGGTTTAGAAAATATAGTTTGTAATTGGATTGAGAATTGGCTCAAGGACCTTATCCAGAGAGTTGTGGTCAATGATTCCTTCTCTGAATGGTCCCCGGTTATAAGTGGTGTACCCCAGGGTTCAGTGCTGTGACCACTATTATTCAACTTATTTATTAATGATATAGAGCAGGGGATTAATAGCACTATTTCTATGTTTGCAGATGACACCAAGCTATGTAATATAGTTCAGTATATGGAAGATGTTCATGAATTGCAGGCAGATTTAAACAAACTAAGTGTTTGGGCATCCACTTGGCAGATGAAGTTTAATGTAGATAAATGTAAAGTTATGCATCTGGGTACGAACAACCTGCAAGCATCATATGTCCTAGGGGGAGCTACACTGGGGGAGTCACTTGATGAGAAGGATCTGGGTGTACTTGTAAATCATAAACTAAATAACAGCATGCAGTGTCAATCAGCTGCTTCAAAGGCCAGCAGGATATTGTCGTGTATTAAAAGAGGCATGGACTCACGGGACAGGGATGTAATATTGCCACTTTACAAAGCATTAGTGAGGCCTCATCTAGAATATGCAGTTCAGTTCTGGGCTCCAGTTCATAGAAAGGATGCCCTGGAGTTGGAAAAAATACAAAGAAGAGCAACGAAGCTAATTAGGGGCATGGAGAATTTAAGTTATGAGGAAAGATTAAAAGAATTAAACCTATTTAGCCTTGAAAAAAGACGACTAAGGGGGGACATGATTAATTTATATAAATATATTAATGGCACATACAAAAAATATGGTGAAATTCTGTTCCATGTAAAACCCCCTCAAAAAACAAGGAGGCACTCCCTCCGTCTGGAGAAAAAAAGGTTCAACCTGCAGAGGCGACAAGCCTTCTTTACTGTGAGAGCTGTGAATCTATGGAATAGCCTACCGCAGGAGCTGGTCACTGCAGGGACAGTAGATGGCTTTAAAAAAGGGTTAGATAATTTCCTAGAACAAAAAAGTATTAGCTCCTACGTGTAGAAATTTTTTCCTTCCCTTTTCCCGTCCCTTGGTTGAACTTGATGGACATGTGTCTTTTTCAGCCGTACTAACTATGTAACTATGTAACTATGACATGTGTCACTTTATGTGGTAATAACTTTGGAATGCCTTTATTTATCCAAGTGATTCTGAGACTGTTTTCTGGTGACACATTGAACTTTATGTTAGTGGTAAAATTTGGTTGATACATTCAGTGAAAAACAAAAAATTACAGAAAATGTGGTGTAAGGCAGATGGTTATACCACACTAAATAGTTATTAATTAACAATTTGTTTTTTTAAATAAAGGACTTAATATTGAAAAAAGTTGTTTTTTTTACAACTGTTTTTTTTTTGTCTCACTAGGTGACTTGAAGTCAGGAATCCCTGATCGCTATTCTAATACACTGACAGCAAACCTAAGGCAGGACAAACTAGACTTCCGTAGATGATAAACCCGGAGGCCATTGTTAGGCCTCCTGTTGCCATAACATGATGGAATAGAACGTCAAGGAGCAGGAAGGGGTTAAAGGATCTGCTAACGTCTTGGTGCCAGATACCACAGAACACTTTTAAAGATCTTCTGAAATCCATGTCCCAACGGGTCAGAGCTATTATGGCAGCACGAGGAGGACTACACAAGGCAGGTGGTTTTAATGTTATGTCTGGATGGTGTATATGTTAGTAATTAATTTCTATTAATTTGTACATTGATGGAAATTAGGGTATGTTCACACGCAAACTCAAAAATATCTGAAAATACAGAGCTGTTTTCAAGGTATTCAGCGTTTTTTTACGGCCGTTTTTGGAGCTGTTTTCAATATTGTCTAGGAAAAACGGCTCCAAAAGCGGCCCAAGAAGTGACTTGCACTTCTTTTGTGAACATACCCTAAAAAAAGAGTAATTTTTCTGTGCTTTTTATTTTTACAATATATATCAATCACCCTAAATATTGTAATCTTGGGGCCTACATTGCTCCTATGTAAACATGGGAACACCACCATTCTCACCAGTTTTAAGGCGTAATGTAAGTCTTAGGCCAAAATGTAGTAGTAGTCGAAACGCCAATCCAACCGAGATGGAATATGAAATATCCAAGATAGAAGGGAGTCCCAGGCATAAAATAAGATAAGATAACTTTATTAATCCCCGAAGGGAAATTCCAGTATCACATAAATGGATTCTGGGAAACGGCATCAGGGATCTTTTATTATTAGGTCTCTGTGCAGATTGAGATTCTGGCGTCCAAGGTGAAGATGATGAAGAAGACTAGGTGGTACTGTAGACAAAACAAAAAATAATCAGACCAGACGATAATCACTCAGCAATATACTGGTGCCGAAGCTCCAGCCATGATTTCACAAAAATACTATAGATGTCAGTGATCATATCTGTACTGCTGGTGTTTCTTCTGTACCACAGCTGTTGGTACTTATCTCCTGCTCTTTCTTTGAAAGGCATGGACGCGGCACAAGGGACAGCGTGGATTTGTCGGGATCCAATGTGCAATACAAGGCAGATGGAATATGTGAGAACATGGCAGAACGGTGACTTGCTCTCCAATCTCATAGTCCTCTAGGCATATAGTGCAGGACTGGATGTCTTCGTTTTCAGTAAAAGTTCGAGATGGGAGTCTATCAATCTGCCTGCCTCTCCTGCCTCGCCGACGTTGTCTTCTCTGCACAGGTCTGCTGTCTGTGGTCTCTGTTGTCGACTGTTGGTTGGGAAGCAGCTGACTGGTGCTTGGTGTTGGCTCCACCAGCCTGTTAGATGTTTGCTGAGGAGATCTGCTTCCTTCTCTGGACGGCTGCAGGTTTGGTAGCGGCTCACTGGTGCTGGGGTCTTGTGTTGGTTCCTCCAGCCTTTCGGATCTCTCCTGAGTAGTTGATGGAGTAGACGCAGGCTGGGATTCTCCAGAAATTCTGAGCTCGGTCGCACTATTAATACGACGGCCACTTGTCGTTTCAGACTGTTCTATTGGCTCAGATCGTAATGGGGACCGGCTTCTGTCCGCTCCGTCTTGCTGCAACCTACGGCGCGGTGGAACTTGACCACGTCTTCGTCTCCTGTCAGGGACATTGTCATGGTCTTCATCCTGCTCCACACTCTGACGCCTTCTATGTCCAGATCTTAATCTTCCATCAGCAATGCCTAGATGTGAAACAATGTGTATAACATATATTAATTATGTACAGAAAAAATGGGAAAAAAGATCAATACCAGACATTTCCTATGGACTCGCGTGGCCTTCTTTCTAGAGGAAAGCTCCCATGTTTTTCTTATCTTGGACAACCGTTTTGATACTATGAATATATACACAGTCGAGTCACATTATTATAGCTACTACTAATATCCAGAGTAACCGGCGTGTGCAGCACGGACAGCAGTAGACGGGCTGGGAGTGACTCAATAAGGTGCTGGTCAGTGGTCTCATATGTGGAGCCTCGCTGACTCCATACATCCCACATTTACTGGAGGGTGCGTGGGGGAGGATCCATAAAGCGAACAACACGATTGACGTGGTCCCACAGATGCTCAATTGGGTTCAAGTCTGGAGAAATAGGGGGCCAGGGAAGTACTTGGAAGTCTTGGTCGTGCTCTTCCAACCACTGTCGGGCATTTATAGTCGTGTGACATGTCGCATTGTCTTGCTTTAAGATTCCATTTGCTCCAGGGAAGACAATCAGCATGTATGGTGGATGTGATCTGTAACGATGGATTCATATCTAAATCGGTTCAGAGCCTTCCATATGGATGAGTGGCCCAGAGAATGCCATGGAAAAATACCCCAGGCGCTGACGTCGCCGCCAGCTTTTTCCAGCAATGGTTGTAAAGTCCATCCTTTCGATGAAGCAGAAAACGTGATTTATCGGAGAAGACAACCCTTTGCCAATCATCGGTGCTCTGAGACCAATACTGCCGTGCAAATTGAAGCCATTTTTTCTGATGCACCTTTGTTACATAGGAGCAGTGACCATCCGTCGGGTTCGGAGCCCCATACGCAGTCGGGTTCGCTGAACTGTTGTATTAGACACACGTCTGGTAGCCAACGTTCACCTCTCAAATACATGGCACGTGGTGCTCTGCAGTTTCCATGTCCGTTATTCCCAATGATGCCATTTGTCCACTCACGATACACTGTCACCACAGCAGCACGCGAACAGTTCACAAACTGCGCTGTTTGAGAAATACCGCCGCCCTTGGTCCGAAAGCCAATAATCATCCCTTTTTGCAACTGAAAAACGGTGCATTTTTTGCGGACGCAAAACGGACACGTTTGTGTGAAACTAGTCTAAATGTATCTGATATAACAAGTTCCACTTACCTTGATTTATCCGGGAACTTTCGTCTATTGCAAGCTGCAAGAGTTCTCGGTAACTCATTGTTCCTTGTAGCAGGCGGCTTGATGTTTAAATTCAGGAACAATGGAAAAACGGGATTCCTCAAATAAGAGGGAATCTACCACGATGTTCAGAAGTTGCACTGGTGTTTAAGTGCCCTGAACAGATGATGTAGTAGTCGCTTTGTAGCACAAATTCGCTCTTTGAAAAACCAAGTGAAGTTTCAGCATCAGCATCAACTCGAGATATGGCACTGATGTGACCGCGCTTGGGGTCCTTAGAACTTCACGCCATTGTGATGTCACTGCTATAGATGCCACACCCTCCATTGTTCTGATGACATCACTGCCTGCAGTGATGTCATAATGCTTACGGTATGTCATAAACGGTCCCCTGCTCTGCATTATACCAATCACTGCAGCAAAGCCTCCAAATAAAAAACATAAATATATATTAAATTTTTTTATATTTACATATTGCAGCTGAAAATCTCTAATATTTGTTTAGTAAATGTTTCTCTATAATTGTTTAGTAAATGTTGTAGCACACAATTCATCTAAGTAAAAGTCTTAGTAACAGATTACCACAATGGAGAGGTGGAAATGTAACTTTATTTTTCTAAAACTAGATGATTCTGGAGTAAATAAGAATCCTTTATAACCTAAAGAGGTTGTCTGGTATAAGAAACCCATTGTAAATACCCTATTGGGGAATTCTAAGTTAAGAAAGGACAAGTCTCTTATTGATTTCACTGTGTAATGCTTAGTTTCTCCTGTGGTGGCGCTGCAGGGGAATTCAACACTTCTCAAGTTCCATCACAGATTAAATCTGATCACTGGGGTCACAATCAGCGACATTAAGCTGCACTATCTGGAAGTACAAATTACACTGAGACTAAGACTTACTAAGACTAAGTCTCTAAGACTTACTAAGACTTTTACTTAGATGAATTGTGTGCTACAACATTTACTAAACAATTATAGAGAAACATTTACTAAACAAATATTAGAGATTTTCAGCTGCAATATGTAAATATAAAAAAATGTAATATATATTTATTTTTTTATTTGGAGGCTTTGCTGCAGTGATTGGTATAATGCAGAGCAGGGGACCGTTTATGACATACCGTAAGCATTATGACATCACTGCAGGCAGTGATGTCATCAGAACAATGGAGGGTGTGGCATCTATAGCAGTGACATCACAATGGCGTGAAGTTCTAAGGACCCCAAGCGCGGTCACATCAGTGCCATATCTCGAGTTGATGCTGATGCTGAAACTTCACTTGGTTTTTCAAAGAGCAAATTTGTGCTACAAAGCGACTACTACATCATCTGTTCAGGGCACTTAAACACCAGTGCAACTTCTGAACATCGTGGTAGATTCCCTCTTATTTGAGGAATCCCGTTTTTCCATTGTTCCTGAATTTAAACATCAAGCCGCCTGCAACAAGGAACAATGAGTTACCGAGAACTCTTGCAGCTTGCAATAGACGAAAGTTCCCGGATAAATCAAGGTAAGTGGAACTTGTTATATCAGATACATTTAGGCTAGTTTCACACAAACGTGTCCGTTTTGCGTCCGCAAAAAATGCACCGTTTTTCAGTTGCAAAAAGGGATGATTATTGGCTTTCGGACCAAGGGCGGCGGTATTTCTCAAACAGCGCAGTTTGTGAACTGTTCGCGTGCTGCTGTGGTGACAGTGTATCGTGAGTGGACAAATGGCATCATTGGGAATAACGGACATGGAAACTGCAGAGCACCACGTGCCATGTATTTGAGAGGTGAACGTTGGCTACCAGACGTATGTCTAATACAACAGTTCAGCGAACCCGACTGCGTATGGGGCTCCGAACCCGACGGATGGTCACTGCTCCTATGTAACAAAGGTGCATCAGAGAAAATGGCTTCAATTTGCACGGCAGTATTGGTCTCAGAGCACCGATGATTGGCAAAGGGTTGTCTTCTCCGATAAATCAAGTTTTCTGCTTCATCGAAAGGATGGACTTTACAACCATTGCTGGAAAAAGCTGGCGGCGACGTCAGCGCCTGGGGTATTTTTCCATGGCATTCTCTGGGCCACTCATCCATATGGAAGGCTCTGAACCGATTTAGATATGAATCCATCGTTACAGATCACATCCACCATACATGCTGATTGTCTTCCCTGGAGCAAATGGAATCTTAAAGCAAGACAATGCGACATGTCACACGACTATAAATGCCCGACAGTGGTTGGAAGAGCACGACCAAGACTTCCAAGTACTTCCCTGGCCCCCTATTTCTCCAGACTTGAACCCAATTGAGCATCTGTGGGACCACGTCAATCGTGTTGTTCGCTTTATGGATCCTCCCCCACGCACCCTCCAGTAAATGTGGGATGTATGGAGTCAGCGAGGCTCCACATATGAGACCACTTACCAGCACCTTATTGAGTCACTCCCAGCCCGTCTACTGCTGTCCGTGCTGCACACGCCGGTTACTCTGGATATTAGTAGTAGTTATAATAATGTGACTCGACTGTGTATATATTCATAGTATTAAAACGGTTGTCCAAGATTAGAAAGACATGGGAGCTTTCCTCTAGAAAGAAGGCCACGCGAGTCCATAGGAAATGTCTGGTATTGATCTTTTTTCCCATTTTTTCTGTACATAATTAATATATGTTATACACATTGTTTCACATCTAGGCATTGCTGATGGAAGATTAAGATCTGGACATAGAAGGCGTCAGAGTGTGGAACAGGATGAAGACCATGACAATGTCCCCGACAGGAGACGAAGACGTGGTCAAGTTCCACCGCGCCGTAGGTTGCAGCAAGACGGAGCGGACAGAAGCCGGTCCCCATTACGATCTGAGCCAATAGAACAGTCTGAAACGACAAGTGGCCGTCGTATTAATAGTGCGACCGAGCTCAGAATTTCTGGAGAATCCCAGCCTGCGTCTACTCCATCAACTACTCAGGAGAGATCCGAAAGGCTGGAGGAACCAACACAAGACCCCAGCACCAGTGAGCCGCTACCAAACCTGCAGCCGTCCAGAGAAGGAAGCATATCTCCTCAGCAAACATCTAACAGGCTGGTGGAGCCAACACCAAGCACCAGTCAGCTGCTTCCCAACCAACAGTCGACAACAGAGACCACAGACAGCAGACCTGTGCAGAGAAGACAACGTCGGCGAGGCAGGAGAGGCAGGCAGATTGATAGACTCCCATCTCGAACCTTTACTGAAAACGAAGACATCCAGTCCTGCACTATATGCCTAGAGGACTATGAGATTGGAGAGCAAGTCACCGTTCTGCCATGTTCTCACATATTCCATCTGCCTTGTATTGCACATTGGATCCCGACAAATCCACGCTGTCCCTTGTGCCGCGTCCATGCCTTTCAAAGAAAGAGGAGGAGATAAGTACCAACAGCTGTGGTGCAGAAGAAACACCAGCAGTACAGGTATGATCACTGACATCTATAGTATTTTTGTGAAATCATGGCTGGAGCTTCGGCACCAGTATATTGCTGAGTGATTATCGTCTGGTCTGATTATTTTTTGTTTTGTCTACAGTACCACCTAGTCTTCTTCATCATCTTCACCTTGGACGCCAGAATCTCAATCTGCACAGAGACCTAATAATAAAAGATCCCTGATGCCGTTTCCCAGAATCCATTTATGTGATACTGGAATTTCCCTTCGGGGATTAATAAAGTTATCTTATCTTATTTTATGCCTGGGACTCCCTTCTATTTTGGATATTTCATATTCCATCTCGGTTGGATTGGCGTTTCGACTACTACTACATTTTGGCCTAAGACTTACATTACGCCTTAAAACTGGTGAGAATGGTGGCGTTCCCATGTTTACATAGGAGCAATGTAGGCCCCAAGATTACAATATTTAGGGTGATTGATATATATTGTAAAAATAAAAATCACAGAAAAAATACTCTTTTTTTAGGGTATGTTCACAAAAGAAGTGCAAGTCACTTATGGGCCGCTTTTGGAGCCGTTTTTCCTAGACAATATTGAAAACAGCTCCAAAAACGGCCGTAAAAAACGCTGAAAACCTTGAAAACAGCTCTGTATTTTCAGATATTTTTGAGTTTGCGCGTGAACATACCCTAATTTCCATCAATGTACAAATGAATAGAAATTAATTACTAACATATACACCATCCAGACATAACATTAAAACCACCTGCCTTGTGTAGTCCTCCTCGTGCTGCCATAATAGCTCTGACCCGTTGGGACATGGATTTCAGAAGATCTTTAAAAGTGTCCTGTGGTATCTGGCACCAAGACGTTAGCAGATCCTTTAACCCCTTCCTGCTCCTTGACGTTCTATTCCATCATGTTATGGCAACAGGAGGCCTAACAATGGCCTCCGGGTTTGTCATCTACGGAAGCCTAGTTTGTCCTGCCTTAGGTTTGCTGTCAGTGAGTAACTGACAACACTTTTACACTGCACTACGCATGTAGTGCAGTGTATTAGAATAGCGATCAGGGATTCCTGACTTCAAGTCACCTAGTGAGACAAAAAAAAAACACTTGTATAAAAAAACTTTTTTCAATATTAAGTCCTTTATTTAAAAAAACAAATTGTTAACTAATAACTATTTTGTGTGTTATAACCATCTGCCTTACACCACATTTTCTGTAATTTTTTCTGTTTTTCACTGAATGTATCAACCAAATTTTACCACTAACATAAAGTTCAATGTGTCACCAGAAAACAGTCTCAGAATCACTTGGATAAATAAAGGCATTCCAAAGTTATTATTACCACATAAAGTGGCACATGTCATAGTTACATAGTTACATAGTTAGTACGGCTGAAAAAAGACACATGTCCATCAAGTTCAACCAAGGGACGGGAAAAGGGAAGGAAAAATTTCTACACATAGGAGCTAATACTTTTTTGTTCTAGGAAATTATCTAACCCTTTTTTAAAGCCATCTACTGTCCCTGCAGTGACCAGCTCCTGCGGTAGGCTATTCCATAGATTCTCCAGACGGAGGGAGTGTCCCCTTGTTTTTTGAGGGGGTTTTACATGGAACAGAATTTCACCATATTTTTTGTATGTGCCATTAATATATTTATATAAATTAATCATGTCCCCCCTTAGTCGTCTTTTTTCAAGGCTAAATAGGTTTAATTCTTTTAATCTTTCCTCATAACTTAAATTCTCCATGCCCCTAATTAGCTTTGTTGCTCTTCTTTGTATTTTTTCCAACTCCAGGGCATCCTTTCTATGAACTGGAGCCCAGAACTGAACTGCATATTCTAGATGAGGCCTCACTAATGCTTTGTAAAGTGGTAATATTACATCCCTGTCCCGCGAGTCCATGTCACTTTTAATACACGACAATATCCTGCTGGCCTTTGAAGCAGCTGATTGACACTGCATGCTGTTATTGAGTTTATGATTTACAAGTACACCCAGATCCTTCTCAACAAGTGACTCCCCCAGTGTAGCTCCCCCTAGGACATATGATGCATGCAGGTTGTTCGTACCCAGATGCATAACTTTACATTTATCTACATTAAACTTCATCTGCCAAGTGGACGCCCAAACACTTAGTTTGTTTAAATCTGCCGCAATTCATGAACATCTTCCATAGACTGAACTATATTATATAGCTTGGTGTCATCTGCAAAAATAGAAATAGTGCTATTAATCCCATCCTCTATATCATTAATAAATAAGTTGAATAATAGTGGTCCCAGCACTGAACCCTGGGGTACACCACTTATTACCGGGGACCATTCAGAGTAGGAATCATTGACCACAACTCTCTGGATACGGTCCTTGAGCCAATTCTCAATCCAATTACAAACTATATTTTCTAAACCTATAGTCCTTAATTTACCCATTAGGCGTCTATGGGGGACAGTGTCAAATGCCTTTGCAAAGTCCAAAAACACTAAATCCACAGCGGCCCCTCTGTCTAGACTTCTGCTCACCTCTTCATATAATCACTATATCCACAGCGGCCCCTCTGTCTAGGCTTCTGCTCACCTCTTCATATAAACACTATATCCACAGCGGCCCCTCTGTCTAGACTTCTGCTCACCTCTTCATAAAAACAGATTAGGTTAGTTTGACAACTTCTGTCCTTAGTAAAACCGTGCTGGCTGTCACTTATAATACTATTTATTGTCACATAATCCTGTATATAGTCCCTCAATAGCCCCTCAAACATTTTCCCCACGATGGATGTTAAGCTTACTGGTCTATAATTACCCGGGGAAGACCTAGAGCCCTTTTTGAAAATAGGCACCACATTTGCCCTGCGCCAGTCCCTTGGCACTATTCCAGTCACTAGAGATTCTCTGAATATTATGAAAAGGGGGACAGAAATAACTGAACTAAGCTCTTTAAGAATTCTAGCGTGTATCCCATCTGGTCCGGGGCCTTGTGCACATTTATTTTATTTAATTTAGCTTGGACAATATCTACATTCATCCAATTCAATATATCAACTGATATATTAACAGCACTGGCACCGGCTACATCAGCTGCTCTTTCTTCTGTTGTATATACAGAGCAAAAGAACCCATTCAGTAACTCTGCCTTCTCTTGATCTTCTATGACCAACTCCCCATTACCACTATCTAGGGGTCCTACATGTTCAGACCTTGGCTTTTTAGCATTTATATACTTGAAGAATTTTTTGGGATTTGTTTTACTATCCTTGGCCACCTGCCTTTCATTTTGTATTTTTGCTAATTTTATTACATTTTTACAGATTTTATTAAGCTCTTTATATTTTACAAAGGCTTCAGACGTACCCTCAGATTTGTATTTTTTAAATGCCCTTTTTTTGTCGTGTATTGCCCCTTTCACAGAAGGTGTAAGCCATGTGGGATTTAATTTTAGTCGTTTATACTTGTTACCTATAGGAATAAATTTTGCACTATAATAACCCAAAGTAGATTTGAAAATCTCCCATTTATCATTTGTCCCATTATTTGACATTAGTTCTTCCCAGTCTATATCCTGAATTGCCGCCTTCATCCTGGGGAAATTGGCTTTCTTAAAATTAAATGTTTTTGCCCTCCCAGCCTGTGTTTGTTTTTTACAGTATAGGTAAAATGTAACTATATTGTGATCACTGTTACCGAGGTTTTCACGAACATTGACGTTCCCAACAAGCTCTGCATTATTAGAAATGACCAGATCCAACAGAGCTTCACCTCTAGTAGGGTCTTCCACAAACTGGCCTATAAAATTTTCCTGCAACAGCTTGAGGAAATGTCTCCCCTTAGAAAATGTCAGATTAGACAAATGGGCTCTGAGCCTTAAGGCCCAACCTAGGCTTCGTCATTAAGGGGTTAAGTCCTGTAAGTTGTGAGTAGGGGTCTCCATGGATTGGATTTGTTTTTCCAGCACATCTATCAGATGATCGATTGAATTAAGAATATGGAGGCCAGCTGTCACGGACACTGGGTTTGTGGACGCACTAGGCCGCTCCACCGTAGCGGGGAGGCAGCTGACCAGGTCACAGTCTATGTGAAAGTAAGATGGCAGACAGTAATGCTTAGCTACCTGAAATAGTCCGGGCGGTGGCTGTGGCTTCAGCACGGATGGAGGCAGGTGCGGAAAGTGGCGCCAGACGTGGCGGGCAGTATCCGATGAGCAGATGGCACTTGACGTGGCAGAAGACACTTGACGTGGCAGATGGCACTTGATGTGGCAGATGGCACTTGACGTGGCAGATGGCACTTGACGTGGCAGATGACACTTGAACACGGGTAGGCACAGGAACAATGCGGAATACAGGAACGGTAATAGGGCATGGGTAACAGCGGGAACGGGAGACACTAAGGGACCATTTGCAAGACAGACTGGGAAAGACTAACAACGCTCAGGCAAGGATCAGAAGGGCTGGGGCATTCTTATAGAGCAGGAAGTCATGTGGGTTAATGATCATTGTTTTCATGTGCGCGCGCTGGCCCTTACGGGACCCAGCCGGACGGAGCGGAAGCGAGCGCTGGCCTCTCCTAGGAGGGAGACGGAGGCCAGCGCTCACAGATCCATAGCTGCGGGCATCGGGAGGTGAGTGAACTCGACGGCCCGCGGCCATGGGCGCTACAGTATCCACCCCTCTTACGCCCCCTCTTCTTGGTGCCAGAGTGAGAGAGGAACTTTTTAATAAGAGTAGGGGCGCTGAGGTTCTCTTCTGGCTCCCAGGACCTCTCCTCAGGACCAAACCCTCTCCAGTCCACCAGATAGAAAGTCCTTCCTCCTACCCTCTTGCGGTCCAGGATCTCCTTTACCTCGAATACATCAGAAGGGCCGCTGGAAGCAACTGTGGAACTAGAGGTCTTGCTGTAGCGGTTCAGGACCACAGGTTTCAGGAGGGACACATGGAAGGAGTTAGGGATTCTGAGGGTAGGGGGCAGCTGCAGCTTATAGGAAACAGGGTTAATTTGTTGCAGGATCTCGAAGGGACCAAGGAACCTGGGAGCAAACTTGTATGAAGGCACCCTCAAGTGAATGTTTCGAGAGGACAGCCAGACTTTAGTCCCTGGAAGATACTGAGGCGGCTCTCTTCTTTTGGTATCTGCCTTACGCTTCATGCGGTCTACCGCCAGCAAAATAGAGGACCGGGTCTGTTGCCAGATTTGCAGGAAGTCCCCATATGCAGAGTCAGCAGCGGGTACCTGAGATGAAGTCGACACTGGAAGAGGAACTCTGGGATGTTGACTGTACACGATGTGAAACGGAGTGGAAGTGGTGGACTCACTTGTGTGGTTATTATATGAAAACTCAGCCCATGGAAGAAGTTGTACCCAGTTATCGTGCTGTGAAGAGATGAAGTTGCGGAGATAATTTTCCATGATCTGGTTGATCCTCTCAACTTGCCCATTGGACTGGGGGTGATAGGCAGAGGAAAAGTCCAAACTCACATCCAGGAGTTTACAGAGGGCTCTCCAGAACTTGGAGGTAAACTGAACCCCCCGGTCGGACACAATGTGAAGAGGCATGCCATGCAAGCGGAAGATGTGCTGAATGAAGGAAATTGCCAGTCGAGGAGCAGAGGGTAGGCCGGTCAGCGGGATAAAATGTGCCATCTTAGAGAACCGGTCCACCACCACCCAGATGGTGTTGCATCCTGCTGAGAGAGGAAGGTCCGTGACAAAGTCCATAGCGATGTGCTGCCAGGGGGCACTGGGTACAGGCAGGGGTTGAAGCAGGCCGGCAGGCTTGCTGTGAGCCACTTTGTTAGAGGCACACACCGTGCAAGCAGAGACAAAGTCCAGAACATCCTTAGGTAGCGTGGGCCACCAGAAGGGACGAGCGATCAGGTCTTGGGTCTTACGGACACCGGCGTGCCCAGCTAGTTTAGAACTGTGTCCCCAGCGGAGAATTCTTTTTCTGTCTGCCAACCGAACAAAAGTTCTCCCTGGAGGGATATTTCTAAGCTGCAGAGGATTGGCGGTGACAATGCAGGATGGGTCTATGATCGTCTGAAGGGACTCCACCGTGTCTTCCGTTTCAAATGATCTGGACAGGGCATCGGCCCTCACGTTCTTGTCAGCGGGACGTTAGTGGAGCAGAAATTGGAAATGGGTGACCACCTGGCTTGACGAGGATTCAGTCTTTGTGCAGACTGAAGGTAAGTGAGATTCTTGTGGTCAGTGAAGATCAGGATGGGGTGAGCAGCGCCCTCCAGAAGATGTCTCCACTCCTCCAGGGCCAATTTGATAGCCAGTAGCTCCCGATCTCCAATGGAATAATTGCGCTCAGCAGAGGAAAACAGTCTTGAGTAGTAGCCACATACTACTGCCTTTCCTTTGGAGCTCCTCTGGAACAGAAGTGCGCCTGCACAAACAAAATTTATTTAGGGGTCTAGTCTGGGGTCTGTATTTTTTAGCGGTCTGGTCTGGGAGTCTGTATTCATTTAGGGGTCTGGTCTGGGGGTCTGCATTTATTTAGCGGTCTGGTCTGGGGTCTGTATTTATTTAGGGGTCTAGTCTGGGGTCTGCATTTATTTAAGGGTCTAGTCTTGGGTCTGTATTTAGGTGTCCGGTCTGGGGTCTGTATTTATTTAGGGGTCCGGTCTGGGGTCTGTATTTATTTAGGGGACTGGTCTGTGGTCTCCATTGATTTAGGGGTCTGGTCTGGGGTCTGCATTTATTTAGGTGTCTGGTCTGGGGTCTGTATTTATTTAGGGGTCTGGTCTGGGGTCTGTAGTTATTTAGGGGTCTGGTCTGGGGTCTGTATTTATTTAGGGGTCTGGTCTGGGGGTCTGCATTTATTTAGGGGTCTGGTCTTGGGTCTGTATTTATTTAGGCGTCCGGTACATGGTCTGCATTAATTTGGGGGTCTGGTCTGGGGTCTGTATTTATTAAGGGGTCTAGTCTGGGGTCTGTATTTTTTTAGGTGTCCGGTCAGGGGTCTGCATTTATTTAGGGGTCTAGTCTGGGGTCTGTATTTATTTAGGGGTCCAGTCTGGGGTCTGTATTTATTTAGGGGTCCGGTCAGGGGTCTGAATTTATTTAGGCGTCTAGTCTGGGGTCTGTATTTTTTAGGGGTCTGGTCTGGGAGTCTGTATTCATTTAGGGGTCTGGTCTGGGGGTCTGCATTTATTTAGCGGTCTGGTCTGGGGTCTGTATTTATTTAGGGGTCTAGTCTTGGGTCTGTATTTAGGTGTCCGGTCTGGGGTCTGTATTTATTTAGGGGTCCGGTCTGGGGTCTGTATTTATTTAGGGGACTGGTCTGTGGTCTCCATTGATTTAGGGGTCTGGTCTGGGGTCTGCATTTATTTAGGTGTCTGGTTTGGGGTCTGTATTTATTTAGGGGTCTGGTCTGGGGTCTGTATAAATAAATACAGACGCCAGACCAGACCCTAAGTTAATGCAGACACCAGACCGGACCCCTAAATAAATACAGACCCCAGACCGGACACC
Organism: Rhinoderma darwinii; assembly: GCF_050947455.1. Taxonomy (NCBI): domain Eukaryota; kingdom Metazoa; phylum Chordata; class Amphibia; order Anura; family Rhinodermatidae; genus Rhinoderma; species Rhinoderma darwinii. Next base: position 551,692 of record NW_027461873.1, read on the forward strand.
TAAATACAGACCCAAGACTAGACCCTTAAATAAATGCAGACGCCAGACCAGACCCCTAAATAAATGCAAACCCTAGACCAGACCCCTAAATAAATACAGACCCAGGAATAGAGCACTAAATGAATACAGACCCCAGACCAGACCCCTTAATAAATACAGATCCCAGACCCAACCCCTAAATTAATGCAGACCCCAGACCGGACCCCTAAATAAATACAGACCCCAGACCAGACCCCTAAATAAATGCAGACCTTAGACCAGACCCCTAAATAAATACAGACCCAAGACTAGACCCGTAAATAAATACAGACCACAGAGTGGACCCCTAAATAAATAGACCCCTAACTAAATACAGACCCCAGACCAGACCCCTAAATAACTACAGACCCCAGAACAGACCCCTAAATAAATACAGACCCCAGACCAGACCCCTAAATAAATACAGACCCCAGACCACTTCCCTAAATAAATACAGACCACAGACCAGACCCCTAAATAAATACAGACCCCAGACCAGACCCCTAAATAAATACAGACCCCAGACTGGACCCCTAAATAAATAGACCCCAGACTAGAACCCTAAATAAATGCAGACACCAGACCAGACCACTAAATCAATTAAGACCACAGACCAGTACCCTAAATAAATACAGACCCCAGACCAGACACCTAAATAAATGCAGACGCCAGACCAGAACCCTAAATCAATGGAGACCACAGACCAGACCCCTAAATAAATACAGACCCCAGACCAGACCCCTAAATAAATACAGACCCCAGACCAGAACCCTAAATAAATACTGACCCCAGACCCCTAAATAAGTTTTTAATTCTCCTCTCTATATCAAATCTAGGGTCATAACTTAATAGTCTATAGACCTTAGTGTCATTCAATTGTCTATGAGCTTCAGCAATTTAGGATTTGGAGTCCATAACCACAACCGCACCCCCTTTGTCAGCGGGTTTAATGGTGAGGTCGAGGCTATGGACCAGCTCATCCAATGCAGATAATCAAGTGTAGTAATATTAGGATGTTTCAAAGTATTACCATATGTACTAGACCGTAGATCGTCGGCGCCTCTTATGTCCCGCTCTCCTGGTGGGTTTTCGTTTCTGATTTCCATATTGTCGACTCCTAAAAAATCTGTATGGCTTGAGCTGTTACTCTGGGTCTGATCAAGAGGTCGATCTTCACCATTGATGTTCCTGTATATATCCCGATTTTTATGTTCCCTCCTTGGTAGTCCCACCATACGATCATTAGAGTTGTCCCATGAATAAACGTGTCCAGTCTTATAATCAAGTTGGTCTCTATACCATTTTCTTTTCTTGGTGGTTTCTGTCTCCAATCTAGCTTTACTCAATGTAGTATGTAATTTCTCAATATGTAGACTAAAATCCTCAGCAGACACTAGCGACTGTAATACATTCTCCAATTCCTTTACTTTAGCCTTTACCCAAATGAGATCTCTCTGTAAAAAATCCATATTCAATAAAATGATATCCAAAGCGTACCTAGTTGATAATTGCTCATATTTGATACGGAATTCATCATGTTGAGTATGCATTGTAGGCTTCAAATGGGGACGCATACCACGTGGAATCATCTTGTTTTTGTAATATTGACCAAGTGTAAGGAGATGCAATTCCACATTGATCAACTTTTTTGATTCAAACTCCAAATTTCTTTTTACATCTGGTAATGATGGTACACTCAAGAAAGAGACATCCCCTTCTGCTCCATTCAAAATTCTAGCAATGTCCTCCTCCGTAAAAACAGTAGAGTTGGCTGAAGGCATATCCTGCAAAGTACCGATTTTGTTCCATGGTATCAGCAATAGAAAAAGTGGAATAAGGTGCCAGCTGAGTAGATCCAAATATATTCAAACAGAGAAAGCAGCAGCACTCAATCTCAGTAAGAGAAAGCTTACACATGTGAACGGGTGCCCTGCTATAAATGGATCAATTGTCCACTCATGTGTAGGGGCAATGTATTTGAGCTCCCTCAAACACACAGAAAGTACAACATTAGACAGCACTTTACGTGCGATTCTGATTGGATCATTGACGTGTTATGGTGCCCCTGCCAGTTATTATATGTTGGTGAAACCACCTGCGACTTCAAAACTAGGTTGAATAACCATCGGTATTCCATTAGGAAACATAAAGGAGATTTGCCATGCGCGAAACATTTTTTTGAACTAGGACATACCGAAAGAGATTTAAAATGTCTGATTTTGGAACATATTCCACTTCCCCAGAGTGGGGGTGATAGGAATGTATTACTACATAAATGTCAATCAAAGGGGATTTTCCTTTTGGAAACATTGAGACGGAAAGGTCTGAATGTTGAATTGAATGTCGCTAGGGCTACTCTCTGAGACTCATCTCTGACATCTGCATTCATCCTCTAGCAATGTTCTGCTTTTGTCTATTATTATTTTTTGGGTTTTGTATTTTTTTATATGAGATGTATATATATATACCTTGATCTTTGACACTTTATTTTTCTATTTTAGATCATAAGGTGAATGTAGACCACTTCAGACCACAAGATACTAAATTGACCAAGAATAAATGGAAGATGGAAATTGGATATTCAAATTTTGATGTCCTGTGAATAGTTTTCATGTATTAATGTTTTGGAAAATATTTCTTTCAATGTATGTGAAAGGGGCGCAGCAATAATGTAAATATTAGTGTATAAACTGACTGATGTAATAAGCTACTGTGGAGTTCTCATGGGTTGGATACATGATTGCTGGTTATTGTGGTTGGACTTGGCACACGGGAGTGGGATACTGTCGCTCTACTAACCTTGGTGTAGCTTTTCATGGAGCACATAACTGGGACCCTGATCCCTCCCCTTTCGTGTGAATCCTTTATCCGCAGTTTAATATACCTTATAACTGCCATCGACTATATAGAATTTCTATGACATTTTTAGGAATGGGTTTATTTGCTGCACTTGGTTTTTCTTGCTGCTTCCCTCTCATACATATACATTTGTATATACAGGTGTTTTACCTTCTCTTGATGCTGATCCTGGACATCTTCGGACATATATATGTCCTGAATATTTATCAATTCTGTCATTCCGTGGTTTGATGTATTTTGTGTCTATATGTATTTGTGAAACATTTTGCTTGATAAGCTATTTACAATAATATTGATTGTTACCTGTCACTTGGCAACGTGTTCCGGGACTTCTTTCCGGTTCTCGCTAGTGGAATGTGTGCACAATGGCGTCAGGAGTTTGTTGATTACCTGTAACCAGGCAACTTCCTATAGACGTGACTTGCTGGCGCTGTCAGCCTGACGCATGCGCACCTGCTAACAATAAATGCCTGATAGGGAGGACTTGAGTCAAACACATACCAGCACTTTGCATAAATTAAATATCAGTCTTTTGATTGGTCAGTGGTCTGACAGCCGTAACTTGATACACATCTTGTGGAATATTTGATTACATTGTAATTAGGTCTATATTAAGTCGTTCTAATATATAGACGTTTTTAGATGTTATTAAATATGTCACTTGTCACTTTCTGTATCAATGTTTTATTTTTTGATACGGTAACTTTTGTTTTACACGTAACTAAATGCTGTTTGTATTTGTGATACTATTGTAATGAGCTTGATTGCTTGTATTTGATGCACACTATAGAAACCATGACTGTTGTACACACCATTATGCTCGAAAAAAGTCCTAATGTTGGACTGAAACGTCGCACCTCTGTATGTTGGCTTGAATAAATCACCGTTTTTTTTCATTCACCCTGTTGGAGTGCTGCAAGATTTATTTCTCCTGAATATTGATACAGTCCTAGGATCTGGACTGCTTGCTGGCACCCGTTCACATATGTAAGCTTTCTCTTACTGAGATTGAGTGCTGCTGCTTTCTCTGTTTGAATATATATATATATATATATCAGAGTCTGATGGTCAGTTGTATATACAGTGTCCAGAGTCTGGTGGTCAGTGATACATATAGCATCCAGAGTCTGGTGGTCAGTTATACATATAGCATCCAGAGTCTGGTGATCAGTTATACATATAGCATCCAGAGTCTGGTGGTCAGTGATACATATAGTTTCCAGAGTCTGATGATCAGCTGTATATATAGTGTCTAGAGTCTGGTGTTCAATGGTACACATAGTAACCAGAGTCTTGTTGTAAAGGATCTGCCAGACACAGCTTCTGTGTCGACGCCCGTGGTTAATCAGTCTGTATCTGTTCCTAGTAATAGAAAAAGAGAAATAATACAGCATATACGGAGATATATACAGCAGGGTCAGATAGAAAAGACCAAGACAAACAGAATCAACCATGTACTAAACTGCCATTGTGTTAGTTCTGTCTTCTGTTTTCTGTTGTCTCCCCTGTGGTGTCCGCACAGACGCTCTGTTGCGCATGCGCAGTGTGGCCTACATCCGGGAGTTCCGTTTAGCGTCTTACGTCGCTATGGTGATTTTCACCATGCGGCGTCTTCTCCATCTGACGCGCGGCGCGTCCCGTGATGTGGGCGTCACTGGGCGTGTGTTCCGAGCGCCGATTTGTGCTCATCACAGGTGAGCCTAATTTTATGCTCTTTATTTATAACCCTGGAGTACCATTTTAAATTAGCCTCCTGACGAAGCCGGTCTATCGGGCGAAACGCGCGTCGAGGCGCTTGTTCACCCAGTTCTTCTGATCCTCCACGCTCTCTCAACATGTCTCAGGGTATGTGTCTGTATTTTTGCTAAACTTGCACTGATCTTTGGGCTACACTGTTTAACTATGGCAGCTGCATTTCTCTATGGCTATTTTAGCTACACTATCTATTGATATACGTCAACAGCCACACTCTTTTCTTGTGCTGATTTCTACCCAGCGGTATTGTATATCTATTTAGCTATACTGCGCTGTCCTTTTACGCATTATTTTATGTATATCTATTTAGCTGCACCTTTTTTGTGTTGGCTCTGACGTATTATCATTATATGGACATTGCCATAAGCTATTCTGCCCTTTCCTATTTGTATAGGCTTTGATATTATACAGGCCACCTTCACACTGTTTTGGCTACATGTGGGATTTACATCATACACCCCTGGGCTTGTGTCATTATTGAATATTATTTGAGCGTGTGAGCGATCATTAGTACATGGTTGATTCTGTTTGTCTTGGTCTTTTCTATCTGACCCTGCTGTATATGTCTCCGTATATGCTGTATTATTTCTCTTTTTCTATTACTGTGCTATTTTGTCATTATATTTAATAAAGATATTTTTTGTGCTTTTTATATTGAGTACAATATTTTCTTTAGGGATATGTCCCATCTGGTTCGTTTTTAGGTTTTATTGCTATAGGGGACCCCATTACATGCCATTTCTTTGGTGCGAGGTTTTTGGTTAGGTTGTCTTGACTATTCTTGTCTGTGTTTACAGAATATACCTCAGGATTTATGGATTTCAGGAAAAGAGATAAGGATTGGATTACACAACTTGGTACCATATTCGGAGAGAATTCAGCAGTGACTACAGAAAGTAGTAACATTAAGGGCTTGAAACTTAAAATACGTGATCTTCTCAAAAAACGCACCAAAGTTTGGTGGAACAAGGCAGCCTTGGAAAATTATCTGCAGAAAGATATTATACCTCGCGGCCTACACCTGCAGGTGTTCCCCACTTTGGATACGGAGGATCCTTCTTTTGTTGCGAAATGGGAAGATTCCCTTACTAAATGTTCGCGCACGCTTATTGAGCTGCTCATTGGGGCAGATCGTAGAACCCTCGACTCTCTGGAAAAGGATATTGATTCCCTTAAAGGGAATGTGTTGCCAGAAAAACATGTTTTTTTTAAAAAAATTAAACATTTAGTGTGTGGGTGATTAAACATTGTTCAAATTTTTTTTATTTTTTTGCACGAGTCCAGGAAATATTATAAATTATTTCTAATTTATAATACTACCCATTTTTGGTCACTAGATGGAGCTGTTCCCAAAATTGCAGCATTGCAACATTGGGTTAAAAGCCCTCGCTCTAGTGAGCTCTCAGCATCCCCCCCTCCTTTATCCTGGCTAGTGCCGGGATAAACGAGGGGTTTGAACGATGTAACCTCCTACACTGTGTGTCGCCATTTTTTGAGCTAACCCACAGTGTAGTAGGTTTACATACAGTAGTAAACACACACAAACACGAACATACATTGAAATCTCTTACCTGCTCCTGCCGCCGCGGCTCCCTCCGGCCCGTCCGCTCCGTTTGCTGCCGCTGGTGCAAGTGCACAAATCCGGAAGCCGCGACCGGAAGTAGTAATATTACTGTCCGGCCGCGACTTCCGGTCCACAGGAAAATGGCGCCGGACGGCGCCAATTTCGAATAGGACTGTGTGGGAGCGGCGCATGCGCAGTTCCCACACAGACGCCGTACACTGCAGTCAATGGGACGGGAGCCGTTCGCAGTCCCTATGGGACTGTGGCTGCCGTATTCCATGTCTGTATGTGTCGTTAATCGACACACACAGAAATGGAACAAAAAATGGCAGCCCCCATAGGGAAGAAAAAGTGTAAAAATAAGAAAAAGTAAAACACAAACACACAAATGAATATAAACGTTTTTAATAAAGCACTAACATCTTTAACATATAAAAAAATAATTTGTGATGACACTGTTCCTTTAAGGAAAAGATACATCAATCTCTTAGTACAGAAGAGCTTGGCACTTTTGATAAGGCATTGGAGGAGGAGCTGAAAAAGTGGGAGAGAGAGATACAAGATCTCAAAACCAGAAAATTTCAGCGCGATTTGAGTGATTTCCAGTCAAATAAAATCTATCGTTGGCATACCAAAAGGGATAGAGCTTGGTCCCTGTCCCGTTCTGTCTCCTCTGCCTCTCTTGTATCTGAAGAAGAATGTGGCGGTTTTTTAGACAAACCTCAGGCCACAGGAGATGGAGACCCCCTGTTCGACCCCAGAACACCGGCAGTCAAAAGAAAGACCAGAGGGGTATTCAACAGGGACAAGAGAAACAGGAGGCTCTAAAGGTAATTAACCTCTCTTCCCATATTCTGTCGTCCTCCCAAATAAATGTTCTGCAAAAGGGTCTGTCTTTTTTCCCCCACGGGTAAATTTGATCTTTTTACCACCATCAAGGATTTGGCTCTTTTCTCTAGAAAACTACTTTTTAAAAAACATTTTGGTAGAAGGGATTATAGTGCTGCCATGGGTTCTCCGGCAGAGAAACAGGCATTTGATGCCCTTCTATCACTTCTAGAGGAACAGGAGGCTCACACTGATCCCAGACTTCCCATGCATCTGTGCCGCCACTCTCAACATTTCCCCCCTTTCACCTTATGCCCCTCAGTGGATATTTTTTTCAAATTAGTCAAGAAGGATTTGGAAAGTATTTCCGAGTCTAGTACATCATGTAATCTTAACTATAAGGAGAGGCAAGCTATTCTGGAACTTAGAAAACTTAGGGACGTTATTATTAAACCAGCTGATAAGGGGGGCAATGTTGTATTATGGCCGGCACAGATGTATGAATGTGAGGCCTTTCGTCAACTAGACATGAGCCATTGTTATCGTAGGTTACCATCAGATCCTACGCTAGCCTTTAAAGCAGAACTAGATAGTTTATTGCAACAAGGTGTGGATTCCAATATTATCAACTCCAAATTAAGAGATGGTCTTTCCGTGGACTTTCCCATCAAGCCCACTTTTTATTTACTGCGTAAAGTGCACAAAAATGTCATCTGCCCTCCCGGGCGCCCAATAGTGTCAGGGATTGGTGGCCTATGTGAGAACATCTGCATATTCGTGGATTTTTATCTACAGAAATGTGTGGAAACCCTGCCGTCATACATCAGGGATACCACGGATATGTTACAACGTCTTGATGGGCTGTATCTTGAGGATGACATGCTTCTTGTCACATGTGACGTGGAGTCCCTGTATACATCTATATGCCATGACCACGGGATCCGAGCATCTAGACATTTTTTACAGATGACTAATCATGACCCGGATCTTGTTGAGTTTATTCTATGCCTTCTCGACTTTGCACTAACACATAATTTTTTTGTATTCAAGGACCGTCTCTTCCTACAGCTCCAGGGCACAGCAATGGGGGCCACTTGTGCACCCTCATATACTAATCTGTTCCTGGGGCTGTGGGAGTGGGAGACTGTGCAGCAGATTCCGGGTCATGATTCAGTGCTCCTGTGGTCACGGTATATAGATGATATTCTATTCATCTGGCAAGGCTCCACGTCTAGCTTGGAATCTTTCCTTGATTCCCTTAACAGGAATGATATCAACATCAAATTGACATGGAAGTTTAGCTTGACATGCGTTGACTTTCTGGATATCAAGATTTGCAGAGATAATAGCGGTTTTATTTCTACCGATATTTTCAGGAAAAAAACTTCCACAAATGCCCTCCTCCATGCCACGTCTGCCCACTACCCGAAGGTTACAACATCTATACCCGTGGGCCAGTTTTTGAGGGCAAAGCGTATCTGCTCCAGTGACAGCAACTTTGAGCGTCAAGCTTTGGACCTTACAGCAAGATTCAAGAGTCGTGGGTACAGTCAGAGGGTCATTAAGAAAGGCTACCTAAGAGCTAAAAATTCAACTCGCGATGGACTTCTGGTGAGTAGACCCAAGAGACACAAAATAGATCAGAATGTCAGATTTATCACCACTTTCAACCCTCATTGGACTGAGATTCGTGATATTTTGCAAAAGCACTGGCGGGTCCTCCTCACTGATCGCGACTTGGCAGGGGTCTTACCCAGTTACCCCTCCATTACTTGGAGGCGGTCTAGAAATCTTAAGGACCTTCTGACTGTGAGTCACTATATTCCTAGTGCTGCCCCCAACCCGTTTGGGAGTAGAGGCCCTCCCTGGGGCTCGTATAACTGCGGTCATTGTTCTGCCTGTAAATACATTCTACGTACCTCTAACTTTTATAGCTCAAGCGGAAGGAAAGATTATAAAATTGTCTACCACATCACGTGCAATACCGTAGCTGTGGTGTACTTTGCTACCTGTCCGTGTGGGCTCATTTATGTTGGTATGACTACCAGGCAATTGAAGGTGCGGGTGCTGGAACACGTGAGTAAGATCAAATCGGCACTCAATGTCGTGGATATTGACAAACTCCAGCCTGTTGCACGGCATTTTCGCGAGTTCCACTCCTGTAATCCAAGGGGGTTTGAGGTACGTGGAATTGATAAGATCTCTTTGGGTTGTAGAGGTGGCGATGTACGTGTGGCGTTATTGAGAAAAGAGATGAAGTGGATCACGTTACTTAACCCCTTCCCTCTTTAGCCACTTTTGACCTTCCTGACAGAGCCTCATTTTTCAAATCTGACATGTGTCACTTTATGTGGTAATAACTCCGGAATGCTTTCACCTATCCAAGCGATTCTGAGATTGTTTTCTCGTGACACATTGGACTTTATGTTACTGGCAAAATTTGCTCGATATGTTCAGTATTTAATTGTGAAAAACACCAAAATTTAGCGAAAAATTGCAAAAATTAGCATTTTTCTCAATTTAAATGTATCTGCTTGTAAGACAGGCAGTTATAATACACAAAATTGTTGCTAATTAACATCCCCCATATGTCTACTTTAGATTGGCATCGTTTTTTGAACATCCTTTTATTTTTCTATGACCTCACAAGGCTTAGAACTTTAGCAGCAATTTCTCACATTTTCAAGAAAATTTCAAAAGGCTATTTTTACAGGGGCCAGTTCAGTTGTGAAGTGGTTTTGAGGGCCTTATATATTAGAAACCCCAAAAAAGTCACCCCATTTTAAAAACTTCACCCCTCAAAGTATTCAAAACAGCATTTAGAAAATGTCTTAACCCTTTAAACATTTCACAGGAATTAAAGCAAAGTAGAGGTGAAATTTACAAATTTCATATTTTTCTGCAGAAATACATTTTTAATACAATTTTTTTTATAACACAGAAGGTTTTACCAGAGAAATGCAACTCAATATTTGTTGCCCAGTTTTTGCAGTTTTAGGAAATATCCCACATGTGGCCGTAGCGTGCTACTGGACTGAAACACCGGCCTCAGAAGCAAAGGAGCACCTAGTGGATTTTGGGGCCTTATTTTTGTTAGAATATATTTTAGGCACCATGTCAGGTTTGAAGGGCTCTTGCGGTGCCAAAACAGTCAAAATCCCCCAAAAGTGACCCCATCTGGGAAACTAGACACCTCAAGGAAATTATCTAGGGGTGTAGTGAGCATTTTCACCGCACAGGTTTTTTACAGAAATTATTGGAAGTAGGCCGTGAAAATTAAAATCAACATTTCTTCAAAGAAAATGTAGGTTTAGCGATTTTTTTTCTCATTTCCACAAGGACTAAAGGAGAAAAAGCACCGCAAAATTTGTAAAGCAATTTCTCCCGAGTAAAACAATACCTCACATGTGGTAATAAACGGTTGTTTGGAGACACGGCGTGGCTGAGAAGGGAAAGAGCGCCATTTGGCTTTTGGAGTTCACATTTAGCAGGAATGGTTTGCGGAGGCCATGTCACATTTACAAAGCCCCTGAGGGGACAAAACAGTGAAAACCCCAAACAAGTGACCCCATTTTGGAAACTATACCCCTTGAGGAAATTATCTAGGGGTATAGTGAGCATTTTGACCCCACAGGTTTTTTGCAGAAATTTTTGCAAGTAGGCTGTGAAAATGAAAATCTACATTTTTTCAAATAAAATGTAGGTTTAGCTAATTTTTTTTCATTTCCACAAGGACTAAAGGAGAAAAATCACCATAAAATTTGTAAAGAAATTTCTCCCGAGTAAAACAGTACCCCACATGTGGTAATAAACGGCTGTTTGGATACACGGCGAGGCTGAGAAGGGAAAGAGCGCCATTTGGCTTTTGGAACTCAAATTTAGCAGGAATGGTTTGCGGAGGCCATGTTACATTTACAAAGCCCCTGAGGGGACAAAACAGTGGAAACCCCCCACAAGTGACCCCATTTTGGAAACAACACCCATTGAGGAAATTATCTAGGGGTATAGTGAGCGATTTGACACCACAGTTTTTTTGCAGAAATTATTGGAAGTAGGCCCTGAAAATAATAATCTACATTTTTTCAAAGAAAATGTAGGTTTAGCTAATTTTTTCTCATTTCCAGAAGGACTAAAGGAGAAAAAGCACCACAAAATTTGTAAAGCAATTTCTCCCGAGTAAAACAATACCCCACATGTGGTAATAAACGGCTGTTTGGACACACGGCAGGGCTTAGAAGGGAAAGAGCACTATTTGACTTTTTGAGATCACATTTAGCAGGAATGATTTGCGGAGGCCAGGTCACATTTGCAAAGCCCCTGAGGGGACAAAACAATGAAAACGCCCAAAAAGGGACTCCATTTAGGAAACTACACCTCTTGAAGAATGCATCTAGGGGTGTAGTGAGCATTTTGACCCCACAGATGTTTCATAGAATTTATTAGAATTAGGCAGTGAAAATAAAAACAGTCCTTTTTCTTCAATAAGACGTAGCTTTAGCGCAAATTTTTTCATTTTCTCAACAAATAAAGGAAAAAAAGAACCCAACATTTGTAAAGCTATTTCTCCCGAGTACGGCAATACCCCATATGTGGTCATAAACTGCTGTTTGGGCAAACGGCAGGGCTCAGAAGGGAAGGACCGCCATTTGGAGTGCAGATGTTGCTGGATTGGTTTCTGGGCACCTGTGGGCCCAAAACAGTGGAAACCCCCCAGAAGTGACCCCATTTTGTAAACTACACCCCTCAATGCATTTACCAAGGGGTGTAGTAAGCATTTTAACCCTGCAGGTGTTTTGTAGAAATTAGTGTGCGCTCAATGTTGCAGAGTGAAAATGGGATTTTTTTCCATAGATATGCCAATATGTGGTGCCCGGCTTGTGCCACCATAACAAGACAGCTCTCTAATTATTATGCGGTGTTTCCCGGTTTTAGAAACACCCTACATGTGGCCCTAATCTTTTGTCTGGACATATGACAGGGCTCAGAAGTGAAGAGTACCATGCGGAGTGGAGGCCTAATTTGGCGATTTACAAAGTATTGGTTCACAACTGCAGAGGCTCAGATGTGAAATAATAAAAAGAAACCCCTGATAAGTGACCCCATTATGGAACTGCACCCCTCAAGGCATTTATTAAGGGGTGTAGTGAGCATTTTCACCCCACAGGTCTTTTCCATAAATGAATGCGCTGCGGATGGTGCAAATTAAAAATTTATATTTTTCCCTAGATATGCCATTCAGTGGCAAATATGTCATGCCCAGCTTATGACGCTGGAGACACACACCACAAAAATTGTTAAAAGGGTTCTCACGGGTATGACGGTGCCATATATGTTGAAGGAAACTGCTGTTTGGGCACGCTGTAGGGTTCAGGGCCGAGGGAGCACCATTTGGCTTTTGGAGAGCGGATTTTGCTTGGTACTATATTTGTTTGAGTATTGCTGGTGTTTCCATCTATAATGTGGGGGTACATATAAGCGGGGCGGAGTATATAAGGGGCATAGTCAGGTGGTATAAAAAAATAAAATTATCCATAGATGTGTGTTACGCTGTGAAGCAATCCTTTCTGCACAGGCCGGTGTCGCACTGATAAATGGTGTCATTTCTTATCCCCCTTTTGGTCCACACTCCGCGCCTTTGTAGTTTGGGGAATTTTGCTGGGAAAGTATTATCCTGGTATAATACGGGCACCGTCGCTTCCATCGGATATGATTGGGCCCTCCCTTCCTGGTTCCCTAATTTTAGGTCCTTGATAAATCGCCTCTTGAAACAGAAGAAATGTTCTCCTCGGGCACAACTGCATATTTTTTTATTTCCTGACTTATTGGAGCCATAACTAATTTTATTTTTCATAGACGTAGCGGTATGAGGGCTGGTTTGTTGCGGGACGAGCTATAGTTTTTATAGGTACCATTTTTGGATACGTGCGACTTTTTGATCACTTTTTATTGTAATATTTGTAGGGCAAAGTGACTAAAAAACAGAAACTCTGGTAACGTTTTTTACGGGTTTTTTTTACGCTGTTCACCGCGTGCAATAAATAATATAATATTTTGATACCTCCGGTCGTTACGGTCGTGGCGATACCAAATACATATGGTTTATTATTATTTTTCAATAATAAAGGACTTGATAAGAGTAAAAGGGGGATTGTGTGTTATTTGATTACTTGAAACTTTTATTGTTTTCAAACTTTTATTTTTTGCACTTTTTTTTACACTTTTTTATACTTTTTTTACACTTTTTCTCAAGTCCCACTAGGGGACTTGAAGGTCCAACGGTCAGATTTTTTTTTTTCTAATACATTGCACTACCTATGTAGTGCAATGTATTAGATCTGTCAGTCATTCACTGACAGCAAGCCGTTTAGGCTTCGCCTCCCGGCGGGGCCTAAATCGGCTTCCGTAATGGCAGAGCAGGAGACCATTGTGTCTCCTGTTGCCATAACAGCAGTCGCCAGTCCCGATTGCCTGTCAGGGCTGGCGATCTGCTTGTAACCGCTACGATGCAGCAATCGCTTTCGATTGCTGCATCGAAGGGGTTAATGGCAGGGATCGGAGCTAGCTCCGGTTCCTGCCGTTACAGGTGGATGTCAGCTGTACAGTACAGCTGACTTCCACCGCTGATGACGCCGGATCAGCTCCTGACCCGGCGCCATCTTGCCGGCAGCTACGGAAGCCGATCAGGCTCCGCCGCCGGGCGGATCTTGACCGGCTTCGGTGCTAGGCAGACCGGGAGGCCAGTATTAGGCCTCCGGTTGCCATTGCAGCCACCGGAACCCCGGCAATTTCATTACTGGGGTTCCGATGAGCTGCAAACACCTTAAGTGCAGCGATCGCGTTTGAGCGCTGCACTTAAGGGGTTAATGGCGGGGATCGAAGCTAATTTCGGTCCCCGCCGTTACAGTCGGATGTCAGCTGTAAGATACAGCTGAGATCCGGTGATGATGGGACCGGCTCAGCTTCTGAGCCGGTGCCAAACGTTTGACGTACATGTACGGCAAGATGCGGGAAGTCAGTACTTTCCATGACGTACATGTACGTCAAATGTCGGGAAGGGGTTAATACTGTAGCTCCATCTGGCTTAAACGAAGCCACTAGTTTCAGGCCTTTTTTGTAAATTCTAACCATGCGTGAATTTTATTTTCTCTAGGGTTTTTTTCTTGTGTTTTATATCTACTTTTGTATATTGCAGTTTATCTTGTCCAGTGAGTGGGTTTATTCCTCTACATATCTACGATGATCGTGTCTGGCCTTTACCGCAAACCAGAAGTGGAGAAGTTATACACATATTGTAATTCTGATGTATTGTACATTTGTTGTATTTTTTCTGTCAATGTGTATATGTTTCTAAATTTCTGGAGCAATTGCTGCGTTTTTCAACTTACGATATAATAACTATGTATTTTTCTAATATACAATGTATAGTACTCTATTTTTATTTATTGTATATTTGATGTTGCAGCATTTTGTACATCCACTAATGTATCTATATGTGTGTATTTATTGCCGACACTGTGGATTTCATTGTACTATATTTTGGGTTTCACATTGTCGGCTTTCTATTTGCTGTATATAATGGGTTATATGGGATGGAGTAGATTTATTTTAAACACATATTTTGATGTATTCCACTTTTTGTTTCATGAATATGTATTTATATATATATATATGCACTCACTTGTCACTATTTTATTATTTATTTATTTATTTATTTTTTATAATATATATATTCACTCTTATAGGATGTTTAGGAATTGCCTATCCACATTAATGTATATCACTTTTCATATTATATATTATATTCATTATTCATATCAACATGCCCTTTCTTTTCTTCACTTGGTTCCTATATCTATTGGATTATAGCTTATTTATTTTTTCATCTTTCTATTATTATTATTTTTTCTTTTTGTGCACAGTCCTGTTAATAGTACACTTCCTCTGTTTTTCTTGTTTTTCTTATCTTATTTCATTATTTTTATTTTTTATATATCCTGCTCTATCTGCATCTAACCTCTATCACTAGATTCCGCTGTATGTATCCCATTCTCGTAGTTACGTCCCACTCCTAAACTGCCATTGTGTTAGTTCTGTCTTCTGTTGTCTCCCCTGTGGTGTCCGCACAGACGCTCGGTTGCGCATGCGCAGTGTGGCCTACATCCGGGAGTGCCGCTTAGCGTCTTACGTCGCTATGGTGATTTTCACCATGCGGCGTCTTCTCCATCTGACGCGCGGCGCGTCCCGTGATGTGGGCGTCACTGGGCGTGTGTTCCGAGCGCCGATTTGCGCTCATCACAGGTGAGCCTAATTTTATGCTCTTTATTTATAACCCTGGAGTACCATTTTAAATTAGCCTCCTGACGAAGCCGGTCTATCGGGCGAAACGCGCGTCGAGGCGCTTGTTCACCCAGTTCTTCTGATCCTCCACGCTCTCTCAACATGTCTCAGGGTATGTGTCTGTATTTTTGCTAAACTTGCACTGATCTTTGGGCTACACTGTTTAACTATGGCAGCTGCATTTCTCTATGGCTATTTTAGCTACACTATCTATTGATATACGTCAACAGCCACACTCTTTTCTTGTGCTGATTTCTACCCAGCGGTATTGTATATCTATTTAGCTATACTGCTCTGTCCTTTTACGCATTATTTTATGTATATCTATTTAGCTGCACCTTTTTTGTGTTGGCTCTGACGTATTATCATTATATGGACATTGCCATAAGCTATTCTGCCCTTTCCTATTTGTATAGGCTTTGATATTATACAGGCCACCTTCACACTGTTTTGGCTACATGTGGGATTTACATCATACACCCCTGGGCTTGTGTCATTATTGAATATTATTTGAGCGTGTGAGCGATCATTAGTACATGGTTGATTCTGTTTGTCTTGGTCTTTTCTATCTGACCCTGCTGTATATATCTCCGTATATGCTGTATTATTTCTCTTTTTCTATTACTGTGCTATTTTGTCATTATATTTAATAAAGATATTTTTTGTGCTTTTTATATTGAGTACAATATTTTCTTTAGGGATATGTCCCATCTGGTTCGTTTTTAGGTTTTATTGCTATAGGGGACCCCATTACATGCCATTTCTTTGGTGCGAGGTTTTTGGTTAGGTTGTCCTGTATCTGTTCCTAGGTCTGATAGAGTGACTTGATCTGCTACCACTCAGGCTTGTAGGCTGAGGAGTGGGAGAACCTATCACAGCCTAGCCAGACGGTTCTAGCTCCCGCCCTCGGTCTATTTATACCTTCATTTGCTGCTTGTTCTTTGCCTGTGATTCTCTTGCTTCCTGGCTCTGCTGTTCCTGCTATTACTATTGACCTCTGCTTCATATTGACCCTGGCTTTACTGACTATGCTCCTGCTCTGCGTTTGGTACCTCGTACACTCCTGGTTTGACTCGGCTCGTTCACTACTCTTGTTGCTCACGGTGTTGCCGTGGTCAACTGCCCTGTTTCCCTTAGCTTCTGTGTACCCCTGTCTGTTTGTCTGTCATGCACATATTGAGCGTAGGGACCGTCGCCCAGTTGTACGCCGTCGCCTAGGACGGGCCCTGCAAGTAGGCAGGGACTGAGTGGAGGGTAGATTAGGGCACACCTGTCTGTCTTCCAACCCCGACATTACATAATCACAGGCCCATATACCTTTTCTACCTTGGTTCCTACACAACTATGGACCCAATTGAGACCCTGGCTCAGCAAATTCAGTTTCTCTCCCTACAGGTCCAAGCCCTGGCTCAGAGGTGCAACCAGCGTGATGCTAACCAGGTAGTGCCCTCCACCTCACCTCTTGAACCCCACCTCAAGTTGTCTGACCGGTTTTCAGGGGACCGGAAGACTTTTTTTCTCCTTTCGGGAGAGTTGTAGGCTCTATTTCCGTCTAAGGCCCCACTCCTCAGGTTCTGAGAGCCAGCGAGTGGGTATAATTATGTCCCGGCTCCAGGACAGCCCCCAAGAATGGGCCTTCTCCTTGGCTCCTGACGCCCCTAAACTTTCCTCTGTTGACCTTTTTTTTTCTGCTCTCGGGCTCATCTATGACGAGACTGACAAGACTGCCTTTGCCGAGAGTCAGCTGGTGACCTTACGTCAGGGTAAGAGACCCGTTGAGGAGTACTGTTCTGACTTTAGGAAGTGGTGTGTAGGTTCTCGGTGGAATGACACTGCCTTGAGGTGCCTGTTTAGATTGGGTCTGTCGAACGCCCTGAAAGACCTGTTAGTTAGCTATCCCTCTTCTGACTCTCTAGATCAGGTTATGGCTTTAGCGGTACGTCTTGACCGACGTCTCAGGGAACGATGACTTGAACGTTTTTGTGCCTTCCCCTATGGCTCCCCCATGATGGCTCCCGAGGTTCCATTGCTTCGTTCTTCCACGGAAAACTCGGATGAACCAATGCAACTTGGGGCCTTCGTGTCTCCCCAACAACGTAGAGAGCTCAGAAGGAAGAATGGTCTCTGCTTCTACTGTGGGGATGACAAGCATCAAGTGAACAACTATCCTAGGCGTAAGAATAAGCAGCCGGAAAACTTCCGCGCCTAAGTGACCATCAGGGAGGTCGCTTGGGCGCACAGGTATTTCCCGTAAATATGAAACCTAATAAGATCTTGCTTCCCTTTCAGGTCTCTTATGGTGGTAGGTCTGCTACCGGCAGTGCCTTCGTGGATTCAGGGTCTTCTGCTATTATTATGTCTGTGGAATTTGCTATGTCTCTAGCTATGCCATTGATTGATTTGCCTAAACCTGTCCCGGAAGTGGGTATAGACTCCACTCCACTTGCTAATGGGTTTTTTACGCAGCATACCCCTGTTTTTGAACTCATTGTGGGCTCATTCATTTGGAGCAGTGTTCTGTGTTGGTGATGCAGGGATTATCGTCCGATTTGGTTTTAGGCCTTCCCTGGTTGCAGTTGCATAATCCCACGTTTAACTGGAATACTGGGGATCTTACCAAATGGGGTAATGAATGCATGACGTCCAGTTTTTCTGTTAATTTTATTTCGCTCCCTGAGGAGGTGAACACTCTACCTGAGTTTATTCAGGACTTCGCTGATGTTTTTTCTAAAAAGGCCTCCGAAGTGTTACCTCCTTATAGAGAATACGATTGTGCAATCTATTTGGTACCAGGAGCTAAGCTTCCTAAGGGTAGGATATTTAGTCTCTCTTGTCCCGAACGTGAAGCCATGAGAGAATATATCCAGGAAAGCCTGGCCAAGGGTTAGATTCACCCCTCTACTTCTCCGGTAGGTGCTGGCTTCTTCTACGTAGGGAAGAAGGATGGTGGTCTTAGGCCGTGCATCGATTACTGAAACTTGAATAAGGTCACTGTAAGGAACCAGTATCCCCTTCCTTTGATTCCTGATCTCTTCAATCAGGTTCAGGGGGCCCAATGGTTCTCGAAGTTTGATCTTCGGGGGCTTATAACCTTATCCGAATCAGAGCAGGGGATGAGTGGAAGACTGGAAGGTCATTTCGAATACCTCGTGATGCCCTTTGGGTTGTGTAATGCTCCTGCGGCCCTCCAGAATTTCATAAATTAGATTTTAAGAGACTACCTGGGGGTATTTCTTGTAGTGTACCTTGATGACATACTTGTGTTTTCCAAGGACTGGTCCTCCCACATTGAGCATGTCAGGAAGGTGCTCCAGGCCCTTCGGGAAAACAAACTCTTTGCTAAATCCGAAAAATGTGTATTTGGGGTGCAGGAGATACCATTTTTGGGTCAAATCCTCACTCCTCATGAATTCCGCATGGACCCTGCCTAGATCCAGGCTGTGGCTGAACGGGTCCACCTGCCTCCCTAAAGGCGTTACAATGCTTCCAGGGGTTTGCTATTATTAGGAGATTTATTGGTAACTTCTCGGTCATTGCTAAGCCTCTTACGGATCTTACTCGCAAAGGTGCTGATCTCCTCCACTGGTTTCCGGAGGTGGTCCAGGCTTTTGAGATCCTTAAGAAGTGCTTTATCTCTGCCCCAGTGCTGATTCAGCCTAACCAAATGGAGCCATTCATCGTGGAGGTTGATGCCTCCGAGGTGGGAATGGGTGCTGTCTTGTCCCAGGGTACCAGGTCCCTCACCCTTCTCCGTACCTGTGCCTACTTCTCCAGGAAGTTCTCGCCCACTGAGAGTAACTATGATGTGATGAATACAAGGAGCAGGACCTCAATAGTTGGTGGGCGTCAAACAGTTAAATTCAAAAGCGGTTGCCTACCGGCAAAAAGATGCCCTGTTTTCCAACTATTATGAAAAATCAAATAAAAAAGTCTTTATTAGATTTGAAAAGAACAGACTACATAGAGTTTAAAAGTTAAAGTCCATTTCTGACAACTGTCAGCATAGTGCCAGACGTAGAAACTCTGTATTAGAAAGGGTTAAGTGCCACAACCACAGAGCACTCCATCCAGTAAATTGATAGTTAAATTCTAAAGTTGCAATAGGACAATTATTAAAATGATGGTAGAAGCCCCCCCGACATGTTTCGCTACGATGTAGCGTCTTCAGGGGTATCGGGGCCAATGACAGCGAGCGGCGGAGTCAGCCTAATTATATATTCACTGCAAGTCTCTGCACACGTGTCTCCAATCAGTCTATGACCTATCATGAGAGGAGTAGAGGGCCAAGCCTCCTCCTCTGTTGACAGACGGACGGCACTAGCAATCACTGGCTCAACAGAGCAAGCAGGAAACTTGGACCGCAAGCTACTACAGGAGGAGGCACGTTGGATCCACCGTCTGGGATCCCTTAGCCCTGGTGGTCTGAATGAGGGATTTACTTTTGCGGCTTTTCTGTGAACCCTACATTTAATTTATAGACTGGGGGTAATCTCTAGTCACGACGATCACTTTTTCAACCACATTGTCAAATGAACTCTTAGTTATCTGCCCTACCATATATGTTCTCATATAAATACATAAAGACATTTGAGCATTTTGTGAATTTTCTACGCTAGTAAACTGTTGTAGAAAGGTTAATATATTCCCCCCAAAGGCTACAGACCGTAATACAATATCTTAATGTAAGGATGTGTACACTTAATTGTGCAGCAACGCTTGTTGTCTCCATTCTATGTCAGTGTGGGAAGTAGATGTCCGGCCTTATGATTTTGTGATATGTGATAGACCCAGAATCCCAATCACCAAACCAAAGAATGCAAAATAAAGACACAAAACATTATAATTGGGTGTTAAATGGTCAAAACTTTTATTATATTATATGACCAAACCCAAAATGGCAAACCTCCCACTCACGAAGAGTCACCCTCCAGCACGCAGGAAAGGAAAAACCCCCTGTGGGGGAAACCTCTAGGGAAACCATGGCTGGAGGATTGCCCTTCCTCTGGGCTTAGAAGGTGCCAAAATATCATTTGTAACAGAATTTGTACGTTTTCTCAGATTTTCAAGGAAAGACAATACAATGAACGAACGACATAAAACACATAAATCGGCTGATCTGGTTGGCTAGGCGGATGTCTCTCTTCCTGGGCACCCATTAAAATGAATGGGTGATCCACGGATGAGACGGGTCCTCCAGATGCCTCCTTGTAGCACCTGTCTCCGCTCTGGCTAATAGAGGGGGATCTCCTGCTGGAAACCCCCCTCTATTACAGACAACCCGTATGAAGAGGATGGCATCACTGTGATGAAGAAGTGGTCTGGGGTGAAGGGTTTCCCTGCTAGAACCTCCAAATTACATCAGGTCGGTATTGGTGGGGAAGTCAAGCTCAAGGTCCTCAGTCCCATCCAATATGGCGCTGAACGTGGCAGTAAAACCTTCTAATATGGAATCTTCTTTATGTCATAAACATTTGTATTTATGACATCAGCACCTTCATCATCATTACTACAGGAATTTATTACCACTGCACAACTCATACATTGTGACGTCACCCACAGTGGTCTGAAGTGTTAACCCTTTAATGACTGGCAGTGTACTTACCACAGAGGCCATAAAGCTGAATAGAACATATCAGCGGCCATAAAGGAAAAGGGATAATGCAGGGAGCATCTCCGCACAAGAACTATCCATGACAAAGGGTTGTCCAGGATGAGAGAACTTGTCTGCTTTCTCCAAAAACCAGCACCACACCTGTCCATAGGTTGTGTGTGGTACTACAGCTCATTACCATTCACTTCAATGGAGCTAACCTGCAATACCAGATACAACCTGTGGATAGGTGTGGTGCTGTATTTGGAAGAAAGCAGCCATATTTTTCTAATCGTGCACAGCTCCTGTTAGAAATAGTTCAAAAAAAGTGGGGGGAGAAGGAGAAGAAGGGGAGAGGGAAAGAAGAAATTAAAAAAAGGGAAAAAGAGGAACTCAGAGGTAAAAGAAATCAAACTAGACTGAAAGGAGTCTGCTGGAGGTGCCAGATGGAAAGACAGATTTCTGCCATGGGGACCAGATTAGTTGAAATGTATCTTGAAGGGGGGCTTCAGAGAGTGGGTTTTAACCCCTTCCTGCCCTATGAAGTGCTGTTGCATTGAAAAACTATGCAGTTCATCTTCGAATGCAGCGTCACAAAAACAAATTATTTAGTAAAAAATAAAACTATATAAATTTGGTATCCCCCTGCTCTGCCATTACGGAAGCCGATTAGGCCCCGCCAGAAGGGGAAGCCTAATCGGCTTGCTGTCTAATACATTGCACTACATAGGTAGTTCAATGTATTAGAAGAAACATCAGACAGTTGGAACTTCAAGTCCCCTAGTGGAACGTGAAAAAAGTGTAAAAGAAAGTATAAAAAAGTGTAAAAGAAAGTGAAAAAAATAAAAGTTTGAAAACAATAAAAGTTTCAAGTAATAAAATAAAACACAATTGCCCTTTTTCTCTTATCAAGTCCTTTATTATTGAAAAAAATAAATAAACCATACGTATTTGGCATCGCCGCGACCGTAACGACCTGAGGTATCAAAATATTATATTATTTATTGCACGCGGTGAACAGCGTAAAAAAACCCGTAAAAAACTATACCTGAGTTTCTGTTTTTTGGTCACTTTGCCCTACAAATATTGGAATAAAAAGTGATCAAAAAGTCGCACGTATCCAAAAATGGTACCTATAAAAACTATAGCTCGTCCCGAAAAAAACAAGCCCTCACACAGCTCCGGCGACAAAAATATTAAAACGTTATGGTTCTCACAACTTGGCGACAGAAAAAATACATTCTTTTTACAAAAGTAATTTTATTGTGCAAAAAGTTGTAAAACATAAAAAAGTTCTATAAATGAGGTATCGCCGGAATCGTACTGACCCGCAGAATAAAGGTAACATGTAGTTTATAACGCATGGTGAACACTGTATGAAAAAAACTAAATAAGCTGTGCCAGAATTGCGTTTTTTTGTTTACCTGGCCTCCCAAAAAATAGGATAAAAGATGATCAAAAAGTCGCATGTACCCCAAAATGGTACCAATAATCGCTACAGCTCGTCCCACAACAAACCAGCCCTCATACCGCTACGTCTATGAAAAAATAAAATTAGTTAAGGCTCCAATAAGTCAGGAAATAAAAAAATATGCAGTTGTGCCCGAGGGGAACATTTCTTCTGTTTCAAGAGGCGATTTATCAAGGACCTAAAATTAGGGAACCAGGAAGGGGAGAGCCCAAACATATCCGCTGGAAGCGAGGGTGCCCGTATTATACCAGGACAACACTTCACAGCAAAATTCCCCAAACTACAAAGGTGCGGAGTGTGGACCAAAAGGGGGATAAGAAAGGACGCCATATATCAGTGCGACACCGGCCTGTGCAGAAAGGATTGTGTCACAGCGTAACACACATCTATGGATTATTTTATTATTACCCCATTATTATACCCCCTGACTATGCCCCTTATATACTCTGCCCCGCTTACATGTACCCCCACATTATAAACGGAAACACCAGTAAGACTCCAAACAAATATAGAATCTGGGTTTATATTTAGGGGTCTGGTCTGGGGTCTCCATTGATTTAGGGGTCTAGTTTGGGGTCTGTATTTATTTAGGGGTCTGGTCTGGGCTCTGTAATTATTTAGGGGTGTGGTCTGCATTGATTTAGGGGTCTGGTCTGGGGTCTGTATTCATTTAGGGGTCTAGTCTTTGGTCTGTATTTATTTAGGGGTCAGTATTTATTTAGCGGTCCGGTCTGCGGTCTGTGTTTATTTAGGGGTCTGGTCTGGGGTCTGCATTTATTTAGGGGTCTAGTTTGGGGTCTGCATTTATTTAGGGGTCCGGTCTGGGGTCTGTATTCATTTATGGGTCTAGTCTTTGGTCTGTATTTATTTAGGGGTCTGGTCTGGGGTCTGCATTTATTTAGGGGTCTAGTCTGGGGTCTGTATTTCGGGGTCCGGTCTGGGGTCTGTATTTATTTAGGGGTCCGGTCTGGGGTCTGCATTAACTTAGGGGTCTGGTCTGGGGTTTGTATTTATTAAGGGCACTAATCTGGGGTCTGTGTTTATTTAGGGGTCTGGTCTGGGGTCTGCATTTATTTAGGGGTCTAGTTTGGGGTCTGCATTTATTTAGGGGTCCGGTCTGGGGTCTGTATTTATTTAGGGGTCTGGTCTGGGGTCTGTATTTATTAAGGGGTCTAGTCTGGGGTCTGTATTTTTTTTATGGGTCTGGTCTGGGGTCTTCATTTATTTAGGGGTCCGGTCTGTGGTCGGCATTGATTTAGGTGTCTGGTCTGGGGTCTGTAAATATTTAGGGGTCTGGTCTGTGGTCTGCATTCATTTAGGGGTCTAGTCTGGGGTCTGCATTTATTTAGGGGTCTGGTTTGGAGTCTGTATTTATTTAGGGGTCTGCATTTATTTAGGGGTCTGGTCTAGGGTCTGTATTTATTTAGGGGTCTGGTCTGGGCTCTGTAATTATTTAGGGGTGTGGTCTGCATTGATTTAGGGGTCTGGTCTGGGGTCTGTATTCATTTAGGCATTTAGGGGTCTAGTCTTTGGTCTGTATTTATTTAGGGGTCTGGTCTGGGGTCTGTATTTATTTAGCGGTCCGGTCTGCGGTCTGTGTTTATTTAGGGGTCTGGTCTGGGGTCTGCATTTATTTAGGGGTCTAGTTTGGGGTCTGCATTTATTTAGGGGTCCGGTCTGGGGTCTGTATTCATTTATGGGTCTAGTCTTTGGTCTGTATTTATTTAGGGGTCTGGTCTGGGGTCTGCATTTATTTAGGGGTCTGGTCTGGGTTCTGCATTAATTTTGGTGTCTGGTCTGGGGTCTGTATTTATTAAGGGGTCTAGTCTGGGGTCTGTATTTATTTAGGGGTCCGGTCTGGGGTCTGCATTTATTTAGGGGTCTAGTCTGGGGTCTGTATTTATTTAGGGGTCCAGTCTGGGGTCTGTATTTATTTAGGGGTCCGGTCTGGGGTCTGTATTTATTTAGGGGTCTGATCTGGGGTCTGTAATTATTTAGGGGTCTGGTTTGTGATTTGCATGGATTTACGGGTCTGGTCTGGGGTCTGTATTTATTTAGGGGTCTGGTCTGGGGTCTGTATTTATTTAGGGGTCTAGTCTGGGGTCTGTATTTATTTAGGGGTCCGGTCTGTGGTCTGCATTGATTTAGGGGTCTGGTCTGGTGTCTGTATTTATTTAGGGGTCTGGTCTGGGTTCTGTATTTATTTAGGGGTCTGGTCTGGGGTCTGTATTCATTTAGAGGTCTAGTCTTGTATCTGTATTTATTTAGGGGTCTGGTCTGTGGTCGGCATTGATTTAGGTGTCTGGTCTGGGGTCTGTAAATATTTAGGGGTCTGGTCTGTGGTCTGCATTAATTTAGGGGTCTGGTCTGTGGTCTGTATTTATTTAGAAGTCTGGTCTGGGGTCTGCATTTATTTAGGGGTCTAGTCTGGGGTCTGTATTTATTTAGGGGTCCGGTCTGTGTTCTGCATTAATTTGGGTGTCTGGGGTCTGTATTTATTAAGGGGTCTAGTCTGGGGTCTGTATTTATTTAGGGGTCCGGTCTGGGGTCTGCATTTATTTAGGGGTCTAGTCTGGGGTCTGTATTTATTTAGGGTTCCGGTCTGGGGTCTGTATTTATTTAGGGGTCTGATTTGGGGTCTGTAATTATTTAGGGGTCTGGTTTGTGATTTGCATGGATTTAGGGGTCTGGTCTGGGGTCTGTAATTATTTAGGGGTCTAGTCTGGGGTCTGTATTTATTTAGGGGTCTGGTCTGGGGTCTGCATTTATTTAGGGGTCTAGTCTTTGGTCTGTATTTATTTAGGGGTCCGGTCTGGGGTCTGTATTTATTTAGGGGTCTGATCTGGGGTCTGTAATTATTTAGGGGTCTGGTTTGTGATTTGCATGGATTTAGGGGTCTGGTCTGGGGTCTGTATTTATTTAGGGGTCTGGTCTGGGGTCTGTATTTATTTAGGGGTCTAGTCTGGGGTCTGTATTTATTTAGGGGTCCGGTCTGTGGTCTGCATTGATTTAGGGGTCTGGTCTGGTGTCTGTATTTATTTAGGGGTCTGGTCTGGGTTCTGTATTTATTTAGGGGTCTGGTCTGGGGTCTGTATTCATTTAGAGGTCTAGTCTTGTATCTGTATTTATTTAGGGGTCTGGTCTGTGGTCGGCATTGATTTAGGTGTCTGGTCTGGGGTCTGTAAATATTTAGGGGTCTGGTCTGTGGTCTGCATTCATTTAGGGGTCTGGTCTGTGGTCTGTATTTATTTAGGGGTCTGGTCTGGGGTCTGCATTTATTTAGGGGTCTAGTCTGGGGTTTGTATTTATTTAGGGGTCCGGTCTGGGTTCTGCATTAATTTGGGTGTCTGGGGTCTGTATTTATTAAGGGGTCTAGTCTGGGGTCTGTATTTATTTAGGGGTCCGGTCTGGGGTCTGCATTTATTTAGGGGTCTAGTCTGGGGTCTGTATTTATTTAGGGTTCCGGTCTGGGGTCTGTATTTATTTAGGGGTCTGATCTGGGGTCTGTAATTATTTAGGGGTCTGGTTTGTGATTTGCATGGATTTAGGGGTCTGTTCTGGGGTCTGTATTTATTTAGGGGTCTAGTCTGGGGTCTGTATTTATTTAGGGGTCTGGTCTGGGGTCTGCATTTATTTAGGGGTCTGATCTGGGGTCTGTATTTATTTAGGGGTCTGGTCTGGGGTCTGCATTTATTTAGGGGTCTGATCTGGGGTCTGTATTTATTTAGGGGTCCGGTCTGTGGTCTGCATTGATTTAGGGGTCTGGTCTGGTGTCTGTATTTATTTAGGGGTCTGGTCTGGGTTCTGTATTTATTTAGGGGTCTGGTCTGGGGTCTGTATTCATTTAGAGGTCTAGTCTTGTATCTGTATTTATTTAGGGGTCTGGTCTGTGGTCGGCATTGATTTAGGTGTCTGGTCTGGGGTCTGTAAATATTTAGGGGTCTGGTCTGTGGTCTGCATTCATTTAGGGGTCTGGTCTGTGGTCTGTATTTATTTAGGGGTCTGGTCTGGGGTCTGCATTTATTTAGGGGTCTAGTCTGGGGTCTGTATTTATTTAGGGGTCCGGTCTGGGTTCTGCATTAATTTGGGTGTCTGGGGTCTGTATTTATTAAGGGGTCTAGTCTGGGGTCTGTATTTATTTAGGGGTCCGGTCTGGGGTCTGCATTTATTTAGGGGTCTAGTCTGGGGTCTGTATTTATTTAGGGTTCCGGTCTGGGGTCTGTATTTATTTAGGGGTCTGATCTGGGGTCTGTAATTATTTAGGGGTCTGGTTTGTGATTTGCATGGATTTAGGGGTCTGTTCTGGGGTCTATATTTATTTAGGGGTCTAGTCTGGGGTCTGTATTTATTTAGGGGTCTGGTCTGGGGTCTGCATTTATTTAGGGGTCTGATCTGGGGTCTGTATTTATTTAGGGGTCTGGTCTGGGGTCTGCATTTATTTAGGGGTCTGATCTGGGGTCTGTATTTATTTAGGGGTCTGGTCTGGGGTCTATTCATTTAGTGCTCTAGTCTTTGGTCTGTATTTATTTAGGGGTCTGGTCTGGGTTCTGTAATTATTTAGGGGTTTGGTCTAGGGTCTGTATTTATTTAGGGGTCTGTTTTTGTTTAGGGAGGTCTGGGGATTATAATAGTTTTGTAGGTCTCTCTGTATTTTCTCTAAAAATATTGAATAAAGCCCTATTTGACAACACCATCACAAAGGAGCTTTACGAAGCACTTACACCAGTTGAACCGACAATCCAAACCCTCTACTTACTACCTAAAGTCCATAAAGACTCTAAGATTCCTCCAGGAAGGCCCATCATATCAGGTAGGGGTAATATGACAGAAAAAACCTGTAAATTTATTGACTATAATTTAAAGGGATTTGTCGAGTGCTTACCATCATACGTACGAGACACAGCAGATCTTCTGCAATGGGTTGACAGAATCAATATAGAGGATGATATGTTGTTAGTCACTTTGCGACGTTGAGTCGCTATACACCAGTATACGTCATGCTGACGTACTCAAAGCAGCTGAATTCTTTCTCAACACAGGAAACATGGAAACTAATTTCTCTAAGTTTATACTTACCTTACTTGAATTCGCCCTTATTCACAACTTTTTCATTTTTAACGGCTCCAGGGAACGGCAATGGGGGCGGCCTGTGCACCCTCATATGCCAATTTGTTCCTCGGGCTGTGGGAGAGGGATCTTTTCCAGGGTGGGCAGGGTGTCTCAATGGACCAGGTCATATTTTGGGCCCGGTATATTGATGACATCCTGCTCATCTGGAAAGATACGCCGGCATCACTTGCGACTTTTATACATGACTTGAACAAAAATGACTTCAATATCAAGTTAACCTATGATTCTGATAAACATCAAGCAGAATTTTTGGACATTAAACTATTACGGGACTCTAATGGTTTCCTCCAAACTGATGTATTCCGTAAAACCACTGCGGTAAACTCTTTTCTTCATGCTTCTTCTTCTCACCCCAAACAGACTATACGGGCAGTACCAACAGGCCAATTCTTGAGGATCAGAAGGATTTGTTCCTCTACTGAGGTCTTTGAAAAACAAGCCTATGACCTCACTAATCGTTTTCTGGCCCGCGGATATAGCAAAAGATTGATCAAAAAAGCGTACTATCGTGCCAAAAGTACTCCGAGAGAGAATCTTTTATTCCCTAAACCGAAAAGCCAGTCTGAAGTACAGGTAAGATT
The DNA here is from genome assembly GCF_050947455.1 of Rhinoderma darwinii. NCBI lineage: Eukaryota > Metazoa > Chordata > Amphibia > Anura > Rhinodermatidae > Rhinoderma > Rhinoderma darwinii. The sequence goes on from NW_027461873.1 coordinate 579,825, forward strand.
TACAACAAACTACCAATCACGCTGGTTTCAAATGAAGGGAATAATTAAACTATTTTGGCCCATTTTACTCACAGACCCCACAATAGAAAAATATATCACCAAGTACCCAAGTATCTCTGCGAGACGATCACAAAACCTCAAAGACTATCTTGTCAAGAGCTGCTATCAACGTAATGACTTGAAGTTCCCATTTGGTACTAGGGGCCCAAAATGGGGCTCTTAGAGCATGTGGAAGTTGTGTTGCGTGCCCCAACATTGAGAGGGCGACCTCTTTTTCTGATTCAGCAGGTAAGAAAACCTTTACCATTACGCATTCAATTTCGTGTTCAACAAAAGCAGTAGTTTACTATGCTACATGCCATGCCCCAAAATATATATTGGTCTCACCTCCAGAGAATTTAAGATCCGGGTTAGAGAACATGTAAGAGACATCATGGGAGCGGGGGCCATTGAAACATTAGAAACTTTAAAAGCTGTAGCCAGACACTTTAAGACACACCATGCATGTGACCCGACGAAATTGAAAGTTAGGGGCATTGATTGCATCGAACCAAATATTCGTAAAGGCGATATATAAAAAAAACTGGCTCAGTGTGAATCAAAGTGGATCTGGACTCTGGGGACTCTGCGTCCACTTGGACTAAATGAAAATGTGAATTTTGCTCCATTTCTCTGACCATTGACCTCCAGTGGGTCACTCTTTATAACATAAATGTACGTTGTATATATTTTATTTTAATTTGTATTGTTATTAATTTGCCCTCCATTTTTCAGTTTCTCTACAGATAGTTGTGTCGCTACTTTATTGGGTGACCTCGGAAGTAGGAATATTTATATGAAGACATCTGGCTAATATAGCGAATAATGACTCATATAACAATAATATGCATATTGATCCATTTTGGTTATATGATTGCATAGAAATATACATTTATTTGATTAAATGCACTAAATGTATTTTATGAGCATTTTTATTATATATAGCTTATACATGCGTATATTTTATGCATCTGTTGTATATATTTCTATTATTCTTTGTTTCCACATTGGTTACACGCTTTTCACCTTTTAGTCACACACACAGTCATGTTTGGAATATGTTTCTGTACCATGTACGTATACTTTTTTCTTCACTAATGTCATTTCTCTTCTATTTATATTTTTATTCGTTTTTGCACTTGCATATTTATTTATATGTCTAAATATGCATATCTATACATGTCACTTAATATATATAGATTTTTTATTTTTCATGATATATATTTATATTTTTTTGTATATACATAGTTTTGTGTACACTTATACTATATGAATTCACATAACCAATTTTATACATAGGTTCTACTCACTTTTTTATCACACATAAAAACATACAACATATAATGTTTTACCAATTTCGGGTCACTTTATTTCATATCACCATCATACATAATATAAATATATTTTTAATCTATTTATTTTTATGCATTTATTTCTCAATGATGTGCTTGACATATAACCATGATCGATGATAGAATTATAGTTCATAACGCCATCGCCATACTGTCAGTTTGGTACTTCATCCAATGTATAAATCAATACTATGTCTTTTGTTGCGACATCGTCCAGTCAGGCTAATCTGTATCCATACCCACCTATATATCCAGGCATGTACAGCTGTGCGCTTACGCCAGGGGGAGTGACTGGGCTATCTCGTGGCTCGTGCGTCTATATCCCGGTGGGCGGGGCTTCGCGACGTCAGCCGTCATCGATCCCCCGCCCGCCTGGATGGCGCGTGGCCAGGAGTGTGCCGTCGGCCATCTTTAGACCTGGCGCATGACACCAGTACGAGCTAACACATTGCCTGGATGAGTAACGCCCCTATCATGCCTGATTGGATGCTGTGCATGTAAATGGAGGGTCCCACTGGAGAGACGCCACCCCCGGACGAAGGCATTTTGCCGAAACGCGCGTGGGATGTGACGTCTCTGGTTGTGCTAAGTGAGCCACATGGGTAGGTTACTTGTTTACTCATCTCTTGATCTTGCTTGTCTATGTTCTGTTACTACGCACTGACCATTATACCCAGTCACCTGCATATATATGATTGCTGTACTGCCGTTCACATGCTGATCAGCTGGATCATTGTGACATGTGCGCCTGACATCCAGTACTTTGAGTGTTGGATTGTATCTCTCAATACCCATGCCGGTTACCAAGTGCTTACATTTTGCTCTCTGCACAGAGGGACGTCCTGTTCATGCTTTGCATGACTCATTTTTATTGTTTATGTATTTTGAATAAAGATTGTATTTTTCTATATGAGACTACTGTGTGTTAATTGTACCCCATACCTTGTAGGTTTTTCTTGCTCAAATATCGGGGTCAATACACCAAGATATACTTGCTTTATATATGTTTTTGTCCCTTTATGGTTTACGATTCTATAACTATACATATAGGTTGACATAAACTTTCCTGAATGTACCAATAGGTGATTATTGCAGGTTCCCCTGGCTTGGATTTTGTATAGACATGGTAACCTGTTGTTTGGCCAGCTACAACTCCACTATGGCGGTGCGGCATAGCGGGTCCACATACCCACAGATCGTGACATGTTCTAACACAGTCTTATACAGTCAGCGATGATTGGAAACTGTCAGTATGTATGGACACAGACCTTTAACCGGTTAAGGACTAGGCTGTTTTACAGCTAAATGACCAGAGCAAATTTAACAATTTTGCTTTGCGCTTCTTTAGATGACTATAACTCTGCAGGTGAATAAAGTTCATCTTTGAATTTTACACTCTTTTTAAAGGACAGATAGGGCTTTGTTTTAGTGGCATTTGTCAGTATATATCATTTTTATTTCTTTCTCTAAAGTGGGCAAAATTGGAAAAAAATGCAAGAATTTAGCAATTGCGTCAGTTTATACCAGCATTTTTCACACACGGTATGGACCACGGACAAAATTAATCTCCTTTCACATTGTTCCACTTCTCCCGTGCATGGGGATACCAAATATGTGGGCCTTATTATCACATAGAGAAGTAGGAGGGCGGACGATAGAAGAAGCTTATTTCACAAATCACTTTTTTTCAAAGCTGGTTTTACAAAACTCAACAGAGTTTCTATAACACGTCCAAAATATCTGCTCTTGAAGCAGAAATCCCAAAATATTCATCTAGGGGTATAATGGGAATTTATTTTTTGGGGTTTTCTAAAATAAGAAATTGCAGGTTTATGCAAATGGAGCTCTCCAGCAGATGAACTTTAGAGAACATCAAACATGACATCCACCCCCCACCCTTGGAGTAAAATCAGGGGAAAAATAAAAACGTAATGTAGGGCAAATATATTTTCAACGAATTAACTAAAATCTAATAATGCAGAACAGTGTGGTATTTTTTAAAACATGGCTCAATGCACAGGCCTGGTTGTGAGGGACATGAGGGACAGAAATATCGGGAATCTTTGCGGTGCCCGTCTTTTCTGCAGACGCGGCACTTTTTCTGGGGGTTGCTTCTGGTTGGTGTTGGGGGAATCCAACTGATGAAGTGTCTTTCAGTCAGCCGCGTGACATCCTCAGACTGGGGGCATTCTCGGGTGTCCTGAACATCAAATATGAGGCCTTCAATAATTTTTTCCTGGAAATCCAGGTATGTGTCTCTGCCTCTGTTTTTTTTGTAGAGCGCAGATGAGTTGTGGATTTGCCACCTGTAACAGATAAATGGCCACTTTTTTGTAACAAGTTTTTAGTTTGGCGTTTTACTAAATAGGGCTGTAAAACCTGGTCGCTTAAATCCACCCCCCCATGTACTTGTTATATTCGGACCCGATCACTGGTTTGTGCTTGTCCGATGTTGCCCCTCTTTCCCTCACTGCCACTGTTCCTGCGGTATGAATCGTGCTTCGCACATACACATCTTTGCGATCCCTGAACTTGACCGCCAGCAATTCCTCGGATGCATAAGCACAGGAGTCCCCCTTTACCATGCGCTTCCCCACTAATTGCTGTGGAAAACCAATTCTGTTTTTGCGCATGGTACCACATGCCCCAGTCCTTGCAGCATGTAAATGCCTAAACGGGCACACTGGAATAAAAATTATCACAGTACAGGTGGTACCCCTTGTGAAGCAGAGGCTGCATTATCTCACACACGATCTTACTGCTGGTGGAAAGATCAGGGGGGCATCCAGGAACATTTATTGTGCGGTCCCGCCCTTCATAAATCCTGAAGGCGGTGGTATATCCTGACCTGCTTTCACACAGTTTGTAGAGCTTAACGCCATATCTTGCCCTTTTGGAAGGTAGATATTGGCGAAAGCTAAGTCTGCCATGAAAGTTGAGGAGGGATTCGTCCACACTTACATTCTGCTCAGGGGTGTAGAGTTGCAGAAATAAATTATTCAGGGAATTTATTAGCGGTCTTATTTTGAACAACCGATCCCGGTTTGCATCGGTACTTGGGGGGGCCTGTGCGTTGTCATTGAAGTGGAGGAACCTCATTATTGTCTCATAACGAGACCTGGGCATTACTGCAGAATACACTGGGGTGGCTTGGGCGGGTCTTGTTGACCAGTAAGACCTAATGGAGGGCTTTTTGACAATACCCATATTTAGGGTGAGCCCCAAAAATTTTTTTTAATTCCTGCAAATTGGTTGGCGTCCAATCTCTGGAATGGGTGGATGAAGGTTTCTGGCTTATATATTGAGTGGCATATAAATTTGTTTCGTGGACAATCTGATTTAGGATGTCGTCCGTTATAAATAAATGGAAGTAATCCATTTGGACAAAATTTGTATTGTCCACGGTTATGCCAGGAGTGGCAGTAAATCCATGGATTCTAGGCCCAAAAGATGGGGCAGGTGCCCATACAAGAGCCTGGACTGGAGGGACAAGGCTGTCCCATGATACAGCGCTACTTGGCCCTGCGCTTTCATGTTCTGCAGTTTCAACTGCATCAGGGACAACGTCCCCTGAAGATGAACCTGAAGTGACGCTGTCATCGTCACTGCCTAAAACAGGTTCCATCTCGGACGCCATCTCTGATGCGGTCTCCGACTCAGACCACAGCATGGCGTATGCCTCCTCGGCGCTAAACAACTTCCTCGCCATAACGTAACTAACACTAACACTAACTAAACAAATTTTTTTTTATTTTTTTTATAAAACACACAAACTAACTGCTATATATATCTACACTACCGCTAACAAAAAAATAAACCGCTATTGCTATATATATTATATATATGTGGATATATATATATAATTATATACTCCCTACCTGCCTATTCTAATAGAATAAAAGAAAGAAAGGTAGATAGATAGATAGAAAAAAAGATAGATGGATAGATAGATAGATAGATAGATAGATAGATAGATAGATAGATAGATAGATAGATAGATAGATAGATAGATTGTATAGATAGATAGAAAAAAATAAATCTGCCTTATATATTGAGTGGCATATAAATTTGTTTCGTGGACAATCTGACTTAGCGCTACTTGGCCCTGCGCTTTCATGTTCTGCAGTTTCAACTGCATCAGGGACAACGTCCCCTGAAGATGAACCTGAAGTGACGCTGTCATCGTCACTACCTAAAACAGGTTCCATCTCGGACGCCATCTCTGATGCGGTCTCCGACTCAGACCACAGCATGGCGTATGCCTCCTCGGCGCTAAACAACTTCCTCGCCATAACGTAACTAACACTAACACTAACTAAACAAATTTTTTTTTATTTTTTTTATAAAACACACAAACTAACTGCTATATATATCTACACTACCGCTAACAAAAAAATAAACCGCTATTGCTATATATATTATATATATGTGGATATATATATAATTATATACTCCCTACCTGCCTATTCTAATAGAATAAAAGAAAGGTAGATAGAAAAAAAGATAGATGGATAGATAGATTGTATAGATAGATAGAAATCTATCTATACAGAGAATGTTTTATGAGTGTAACTGTATTTTTTTTTCACAGTATTCTTCTGGCAGCAATTCTCCCGAGTCTCTTCTTCTCCTCAAACTGAAACAATGTTTGAGGAGAAGAAAAGAGGCAGGAGATTTACTGCCAGAAAAGTCAAAATAAAACAAATGTGGTCGCTGTGATAGGTTTTCACAGTGACCACATGTTCAGGGACCATCAGATTGGTCCCGGATACTCTGCCCAGTGCCCAGAGCTGTTGGTAACAGCGTGGGCACAGGGCTGTGTGCACGCGATCGAGTGCACACTGTTTTCTATGCAGAAATGCATGTGATCGCTGTGATTGGTTGTCACAGCGATCACATGTTCAGGGGCCAAAAGATTGACCCCTGACATTCTGCCCAGTGCCCATGGCTGTTAGCAACAGCCAGGGCATAGAGCTGTGTGCACCCGATCACGCGTGCACAGTCTCTGAAGTGAAAGACAGACTTGGGGTATACTAACAATGCTCAGGCAAGGATCAGATGGGTTGGGCCCTTCTTATAGTCCAGGAAATCATGTGTGTTGATGATGGTGATTTCCTACATGTGCGTGAGCTGGCCCTTTAAGAGAGGGCACGAGCGTGCGCGCGCACCCTACGGGACAGAGCAGATCGTAGCAGAAGTGAGCGCTGGCGTCTCCTGGGAAGGAGATGGGAACCAGCGCTCACAGATCCATGGCTGCGGGCGTCAGGTGAGTGGACCCGATGGCCCTGGACGCTACAGTATTCCCCCCTCTTACGCCCCCTCTTCTTGGGACTAGAGCAAGAGGAACTTCTTAACAAGAGCAGAGGCATCAAGGTTCTCCTCCGGCTCCCAGGACCTCTACTCAGGACTAAAGCCTCTCCAGTCCACCAAATAGAAAGTCCTTCCTCCTACCCTCTTGCAGTCCAGGATCTCCCTCACCTCAAACACATCAGAAGAACCGCTGGGAGCAGTTGTGGAACAGGAAGTCTTGCTGAAGCAGTTCAGGACCACTGGTTTCAGGAGGGACACATGAAAGGAGTTGGGGATTCTGAGGGTAGGAGGCAGCCGCAGTTTATAGGAGACAGGGTTAATCTGTTGCCGAATCTCAAAAGGACCGAGAAACCTGGGAGCAAACTTGTATGAAGGCACCCTCAAACGAATGTTCCATGAGGACAACCAGACTTTGGTACCTGGAAGATACTGCGGCGGCTCTCTTCTTGCATCCGCTTTTCGCTTCATGCCCGGATCTGTTGCCAAATTTACAGGAAGTCCCCAAATGCAGAGTCAGCAGCGGGTACCTGAGAAGTAGTAGACACTGGAAGAGGGACTCTAGGATGTTGACCGTATACAATGTAAAACGGAGTGGAAGTGGTGGACTCGCTTGTGTGGTTGTTGTACGAGAACTCGGCCCATGGAAGAAGCTGTACCCAGTTATCATGCTGTAAGGAAATGAAGTGACTGAGATAATTCTCCATGATCTGGTTGATCCTCTCGACTTGCCCATTGGACCGGGGGTGATAGGCTGTGGAAAAGTCCAATATCACATCCAGGAGTTTACAGAGAGCCCAGAACCTCGAGGTAAACTGAAACCCCCGATTGGACACAATGTGAATGGCAAGCCATGCAAGCGGTAGATGTGCTGGATGAAGAGATTCGCCATTCGGGGAACAGAAGGTAGGCCGGTCAGCGGGATAAATTGTGCCATCTTCGAGAACCGGTCCACCACCACCCAGACAGTGTTGCATCCTGCTGAGGGAGGAAGGTCAGTGACAAAGTCCATCACAATGTGCTGCAAGGTGGCATTGGGTATAGGCACAGGTTGATGGAGGCCGGCAGGCTTGGAGTTAGTAACCTTGTTAGAAGCACACACCGTGCAAGAAGAGACAAAGTCCACAACATCCTTGGGCAGCGTGGGCCACCAAAAGTGACGAGCAATCAGGTCTCGGGTTTTACGAACACCAGGGTGCCCAGCCAGTTTAGAACTGTGTCCCCATCGGAGAATTCTTCTCCTGCCTGCTAATCGAACAAAAGTCCTCCCCGGAGGGATGTCTCTAACCTGCAAAGGATTGGCAGTGATAATGCAGGACGGGTCTATGATAGTTTGAAGAGACTCCACCGTGTTATTCGTTTCAAATGACCTGGACAGGGCATCGGCCCTCACATTCTTGTCAGCGGGACGGTAGTGGAGCACAAATTGTAAACGGGTGAAGAACAGCGGCCACCTGGCTTGACAGGGATTTAGTCGTTGAGCGGACTGAAGGTAGGTGAGGTTCATGTGGTCGGTGTAGATTAGGATGGGGTGAGCTGCGCCCTCCAGCAGATGTCTCCACTTCTCCAGAGCCAATTTGATGGCCAGTAGATTCTGATCCCCAGCAGAGTAAATGCGCTCTGCAGAAGAAAAAAGTCTCGAGTAGTAGCCACATACTACTGCCTTTCCTTTGGGGCTCCTCTAGAACAGAAGTGCGCCTGCACCAACATAAGAGGCGTCCACCTCCAAAGAAAACTGTATATATACGTCAGGATGATAGAGGATCGAGGCAGAAGTAAAGGCTTTTTTGAGACTAAAAAATGTGGACTCTGCCTCTGGGGTCCACACCTTGGCGTTCACACCGTTCTTGGTAAGGCTGGAAATAGGAGATGTCAGTGATGAGACGTTTGGGATAAACTGCCGGTAGAAATTGGCAAATCCCAGGAAACGCTGTATGGACCTCAGACCTTGAGGACGTGGCCACTCCAGGACAGCTCTCACTTTCTCAGGATCCATCTTGAGACCTTGATCCGATATGATGTAGCCCAGGAAGTGCAGAGAACTCCTCTCAAAGACGCACTTCTCCAGCTTGGCTATAAATGATTCTCCCTTAATCGTAGTAGAACTTGACGGACATGCCTCCGATGAGTCGTCGGATCTGGGGAGAAAATCAAAATATCATCGAGATAAACAACAACACAGATATAGAGGAGATCTCGGAAGATATCATTAACGAGTTCCTGAAACACTGCAGGAGCGTTACACAGTCCGAAGGGCATCACTACGTATTCATAGTGCCCGTCACGGGTGTTAAATGCCGTCTTCCATTCGTCACCCTGGTGGACCGGAGCGGAAGTGAGATGGGGACCAGCACTCACAGATCCATGGCTGTGGGCGTCAGGAGGTGAGTGGAACCGACGGCCCGCGGCCATAGATGCTACATGTGAGTAAACTCGCTAATATACATTCCCGTCCCCCTTGGTGCTGTTTCTGAGATTTTCATAGATTTGTATAGCGCTGATGAGGAACCGGAAGTCTAGTTGTACAGTCTTCTTTGGTGACGACACGACTCTTCGTCATGTGATCGGCCCCGCTGTACTCTATGTACTCGCTGTACTACTGCTCCTGCAGTATACGGAGCACAGCGCCGCTCTCTGAGAGGTTCCTCTGAGAGGTTCCTGTTGTTTTTCCTTTGCTTTATCCAATGCTAAAAACTAATAATGATTTTTTTTTTTTTATAAATGCAAGCCCCTCAGTTGGAGTCACTGGGACCCAACACTAGAATTTCATCTGATTTGACAGATTATGGCACAATTTTCTATGGGGAACTTATGGTGGTTATTTTGATATTCCCATGCTGTTTTCTGACACAGACCACCTACCTAAACATTGCTACAGACAAATCCACCTCTTCATGGTAAAGGTATTCTCTAATGCCAGTGCTGTCTTACAGCAGGATAATGCCCCCGCCACACTGCAAAAATCGTTCAGGACTGATGTGAGGAACATGACAAAGAGTTCAAGGTGTTGACCTGGCCTCCATATTCTTAATTCAATCGATCATCTGTGAGATGTGCTGGAAAAAAAAATCCAATCCATGGAGACCCCTACTCACAATTTACAGGACTTAACCCCTTAATGACGAAGCCTAGGTTGGGCCTTAAAGGAACAGTGTCACCAAAAAAAAAATTTCTAACATCAGTTTGATTTTAGTCTTTTATTAAAAACTTTTATATTTATTTGTGTGTTTGTGTTTCACTTTTTTTTATTTTTACACTTTTTCTTCCCTATGGGGGCTGCCATTTTTTACTCCATTTCTGTATGTGCCGATTAACGACACATACAGACATGTAATATACGGCAGCTCCAGTCCCATAGGGACTGCGAACGGGGCCCGTTCGCAGTCACTATGGTGTACGCCGTCTGTGTGAACGGCGCATGCGCCGCTCCCACACAGTCCAAGTTGAAATGCGCGCCGTCCGGCGCCATTTTACTGTGGACCGGAAGTCGCGGCCGGACAGTAAGATTACTAGTTCCGGTCGCGGCTTCCGGACTTGTGCACATGGAGCAGCGGCAGCAGACGGAGAGGACGGACCGGAGGGAGCGGCGGCGACTGGAGCAGGTAAGTGATTTCTGTGTATGTACGTGTTTTAGTGTGTGTTTACTACTGTATGTAAACCTACTACACTGTGTGTTAGCGCAAAAAATGGTGACACACAGTGTAGGAGGTTAGACCGTTCAAACCCCTCATTTCTCCCGGCACTAGCCAGGATAAAGGGGGGGGGGGGGATTCTGAGAGCTCACTAGAGCGAGTGAGTTTTTCCCAATTTTGCAGCAAAAAGCAATGTGGTTGCTTTACCACATGCAATGCTGCAATTTTGGGAATGGCTCCATTTAGTGACCAGCAATGGGAAATATTATAAATTAGAATCTAATTTATAATATTTCCTGACTCGTGAAAAAAATAAAAAAAATTAGAACAATGTTTAATCACCTATGCACTAATTGTTTATCTAAAAAAAAAAAATACATGTTTTGCTGGCAACACATTCCCTTTAAGGCTCAGAGCCCATTTGTCTAATCTGACATGTGTCACTTTATGTGGTAATAACTTTGGAATGCCTTTATTTATCCAAGTGATTCTGAGACTGTTTTCTGGTGACACATTGAACTTTATGTTAGTGGTAAAATTTGGTTGATACATTCAGTGAAAAACAGAAAAAATTACAGAAAATGTGGTGTAAGGCAGATGGTTATACCACACAAAATAGTTATTAATTAACAATTTGTTTTTTTAAATAAAGGACTTAATATTGAAAAAAGGTTTTTTATACAACTGTTTTTTTTTTTGTCTATCTAGGTGACTTGAAGTCAGGAATCCCTGATCGCTATTCTAATACACTGCACTACATGCGTAGTGCAGTGTAAAAGTGCTGTCAGTTACTCACTGACAGCAAACCTAAGGCAGGACAAACTAGGCTTCCGTAGATGACAAACCCGGAGGCCATTGTTAGGCCTCCTGTTGCCATAACATGATGGAATAGAACGTCAAGGAGCAGGAAGGGGTTAAAGGATCTGCTAACGTCTTGGTGCCAGATACCACAGGACACTTTTAAAGATCTTCTGAAATCCATGTCCCAAAGGGTCAGAGCTATTATGGCAGCACGAGGAGGACTACACAAGGCAGGTGGTTTTAATGTTATGTCTGGATGGTGTATATGTTAGTAATTCATTTCTATTCATTTGTACATTGATGGAAATTAGGGTATGTTCACACGCAAACTCAAAAATATCTGAAAATACAGAGCTGTTTTCAAGGTTTTCAGCGTTTATTTACGGCCGTTTTTGGAGCTGTTTTCAATATTGTCTAGGAAAAACGGCTCCAAAAGTGGCCCAAGAAGTGACTTGCACTTCTTTTGTGAACATACCCTAAAAAAAGAGTAATTTTTCTGTGCTTTTTATTTTTACAATATATATCAATCACCCTAAATATTGTAATCTTGGGGCCTACATTGCTCCTATGTAAACATGGGAACGCCACCATTCTCACCAGTTTTAAGGCGTAATGTAAGTCTTAGGCCAAAATGTAGTAGTAGTCGAAACGCCAATCCAACCGAGATGGAATATGAAATATCCAAGATAGAAGGGAGTCCCAGGCATAAAATAAGATAAGATAACTTTATTAATCCCCGAAGGGAAATTCCAGTATCACATAAATGGATTCTGGGAAACGGCATCAGGGATCTTTTATTATTAGGTCTCTGTGCAGATTGAGATTCTGGCGTCCAAGGTGAAGATGATGAAGAAGACTAGGTGGTACTGTAGACAAAACAAAAAATAATCAGACCAGACGATAATCACTCAGCAATATACTGGTGCCGAAGCTCCAGCCATGATTTCACAAAAATACTATAGATGTCAGTGATCATACCTGTACTGCTGGTGTTTCTTCTGTACCACAGCTGTTGGTACTTATCTCCTCCTCTTTCTTTGAAAGGCATGGACGCGGCACAAGGGACAGCATGGATTTGTCGGGATCCAATGTGCAATACAAGGCAGATGGAATATGTGAGAACATGGCAGAACG